>NC_137457.1:19076768-19286589 GCF_964235325.1 Thermobia domestica
TGTTTATTAAGTAATTTTCAAGTTTTGTTCAAACGCTGATTGATTTTATGTGGTAAATTTATACGAAAACACGTCATGAAATTTGAGTGCTAGGATTTTTCTACAACACTGTGCATAAAAAATTCTATCCTATATTGAATTTTGAATCCATGAAAATGCAAAGTAATTTTTTTGGTACACAACCTACACTGCTACACGTAGGCCTGTTTTATTACAGAAGCCAGAGAAGTTGGACAAGTTCACTTAATATTTTGAGTGTAATTAATTAAACCATTGATTGGATACCTTATTGCAGGAAAATGGTATTTTTATGTTTTTGTTGTTACACAAACACCCAACCACACACACACACACACACACACACACACACACACACACACACACACATATATATATATATATATATATATATATATATATATATATATATATAATATATATATATATATACTATGATCGAAATATCCGGGCACCCCCAAACATACCTTTTCCAAATTCGGTGCATTGTGCTGCCATCTATGCAAGGTACTCATTATCAGTTACCTCAGTAGTCATTAAACATCGTGAAAAGCGGAAAGTGGCGCTCCGCGGAACTCACGGACTTCGAAAGTGGTCAGGTGATTGGGTGTCACTTGTGTCAGAAGTCTGTACGCGAGATTTCCACACTCCTAAAAGTCCT
The DNA here is from genome assembly GCF_964235325.1 of Thermobia domestica. NCBI lineage: Eukaryota > Metazoa > Arthropoda > Insecta > Zygentoma > Lepismatidae > Thermobia > Thermobia domestica. The sequence goes on from NC_137457.1 coordinate 19,077,448, forward strand.
AAGGTCCATTGTGTCTGATATGATAGTGAAGTGGAAACGTGAATGGATACGTACAGCATAAAATTATACAAGCTGACCTCGTCTGTTGACTGACAGAGACCGCCGACAGTTGAAGAGGGTCGTAAAGTGTAATAGGCAGGCATCTATCCAGACCATCACACAGGAATTCCAAACTGCATCCGATCCACTCCAAGTACTATGACAGTTAGACGTGTGGTGAGGAAACTTGTATTTCATTGTCGAGCGGCTGCTCATAAGTCATACATTACGCAGGTATATGCGAAACGGCGCCTCGTGTGGTGTAAGGAGCGTAAACATTGGACGATTGAACAGTGGAAAAAACGTTTTGTGGACTATCGAATCACGGTACATAATGTAACGATCAGATAGCAGGGCATGGATATGGCGCCATGCCCGGTGAACGTCATCTGTCAGCGTGTGTAGTGCCAACAGTAAAATTCGGAGGTGGCGGTGTTATGGTGTGGTCACGTTTTACTTGGAGGGGCTTGCATCCCTTGTTGCTTTGCGTAGCACTCTCACAGAGCATGCCTACATTGATGTTTTAAGCACCTTCTTGCTTCCCACTGTTGAAGAGAAATTTGGGGATAGCGATTGCATCTTTCAAAATGATCGAGCACCTGTTCATACTGCACGGCCTGTGGCGAAGTGGTTACACGACCATAGCTTTCCTGTAATAGACTGGCCTGCACAGAGTCCTGATTTGAACCTATAGAACACCTTTGGGATGTTTTGGAATGCCAACTTCGTGCCACACTTCACCGATCTACATCGATACCTCTTTTCAGTTTAGCGCTCCGTGAAGAATGGGCTGCCCTTCAACAAGAAACAATCCAACACCTTATTGAAAGTATGCCTGCGAGAGTAGAAGCTGTCGTCAAGGCTAAGAGTGGGCCAAGATCGTATTGAATTTCAGCAGTACCGATGGAGGGCGCCACAAACTTGTAAGTCATTTTCAGCCAAGTGTCCGGATACTTTTGATCACAGAGTATATATATGTCGTAAAAGATCACAAAGTTGAATATTATCGTGATCTATTCCAAAAATATCTATCTATATTACATGAAAAAGTAAACTAAACTACTGACGCAGAAACCTTTGAAGGGGTCCTACCCTACACTACCTGTTGTGACTTTCATGCTTTTATGGTGATACGTTTATAGCCTTCAGCTATCCTAGACATTAAGGCAGAATTTTTAAAATGATTTTTGCTACTTCCTTCTTTCAAATAGTTCTACATTTATCGACACATCGGTTTGTAGCGGCCATTGTAGGAACACAATGTGATGATTATTAATGGCCATACTTCACTCGTTTGAGAAGACTTGGAACTCCTTGAGTTTTCTGATTCCGAAAAACGGTTCATCATTCCAGGAAAATAAAAATCACAGTATAAATTTAAATTGTGGTCTTTTCGTATTGTCATTCAGCGTTAGATTATTCTGTTCTAATAGTACTTACATATTCAACATAGTAATATGATCCTTATATAGACATATACTATATGATTACTAAACATGAATAAACATATGATAGTGTGTAAGCGGACCCGTATTTATATATTGTGCGCCCCTGTGCTCCCAATAATTTGCCGCCCCCGGCACAAAATTTTGTTTCAAACAAGAAAACAAGCCGTGATTGTACAAAAATACCAGTCTTGTTGACTAACAGTTTAGGTATGACAAGTTACAAAAGTTACAACGTAATTTTAAATGCCTAAATTTTCCAACGATGTTTATGATCTGGTGTTCTGCCCGAAGGTAAGATTTTGACTTGAAAGTCCCTGGGCAAGGTGAACCCATGGTAGTTTGCAATTGCCTTCCATGTAAAGATGACGTATTAAGGACGGTACCTACAGGTTAATTTGTGATCTAAAATACTTGTGTCACAACCGGTCATCAAACCCGGGACCCTTTGATTACAAAGCCTACCAGCTTAGCTACTCATCCATTAAGGACACAGTCTCTCAATACTGGCATGTAATTTATTAATATAAGTTTAAATTTACTGTCCGAAGAAAATACATTCTATTAATTCTTAAGCTGTCTGTCTGCCTTTACGATTTCCAAGTCGAGAAATATAATAGAAACTTGAAATTTTAATATGTTTTAAAACTGTCAGAAAAATGATCAAAGTGTCCTTCTCCAGGCCCCTAGGTCACACCTGAGCTGAGATATAGGGGTGCAAAATCCGACAAGAACAACGCGAGGGCATTTTAAAAATAATCGAAAACGAGCAATATTAGAGTTGAATTCACAGTTTTTGGGGTTGCTAAGATGAATAGTAACAGTTTTAATCCAATTCAACTTCAAGGTCATACTCCACTTCCCAGGGAGGGGCGAAAATTTGTAAGTAATCGAAAAGGACAGATATTAGAGTTGAATTCATAATTTTCGAGGTCGCTGAGCTTAACGGTATCCGTTTTCATGATGTTCAAGTTCATCCTCACCCTATCGGGTGGGGTTGGGGAGGATGAATTTGATCAGATTAGTTAGCTAATTAGTAACTATAGAAGTGAGTGTGAATTAAACACATTAACATATTTTCGCGCTTGCGCGGAACTCTGTGGGTTGCTACTTTTAAATATTACTTTATTGTGAATCTTTTTAAAACTATCCAAATTTTTGCCACCTCCTAAACTCTGCCGCCTGTGCTCGAGCACAGAATAACACTTATCTAAATATGGACCTGTGTGTAAATAGCAAATATATAGGGTACAAACATGGATGATTTTTAATAAAAAAAAGTACCTACCCAGAATATTATTCGAAAGAAGTTGTATATTCTCATGGACGTGGGTAACGATATCCTACAATGAAAATGAATACGGGTTTATACTTTCGTTCACAATACACTACGTAAATCAAATTAATTAGTTGAAAACCTTGTTGCGTTATAGTTCTCTGATAACGATAAGTCATCTTCCAATAATTAATCATTATTCGTTTCAATGATGAGGTCTACACCCATTTTGATACTAACAGTCTTTCACATTTTAAATTGAATGTCTAATAAATAAACCTTTGTATCATTGATTTCAAGTTTTGAGAGTGCCCTAATCCAAAAATAACATTATGTAGAAGAGTGTTATCTATCAGGTTTGTGGAGTACTTGAGAGCTGCGACTTTGACCTATTGTAGGGTAGCTATTGAACTATTTGGCCTAGTTTGAATTTTACGTGATCGAAATTAATTATTGGACATTTTCCGAATAATTATTGATTTTAGTTTGCACCTCTAGGAGAAAATAACTGCTTAGAAACTTGCTCTTAAGAGATTAACAATTGAAAAGCTTGCCCCAATGGCCGAAAATATAAATCAAAATATGAAGAAATTTCACGCAGTAAGAGGTTTTAGTAAAAGTTAGTATTAAACTTAGCACCATCTTAATGCAACCCAATTTCACTCATGTGTTGTGATCATATGGCTTCAGTCGTTACGGCCTTTTGTCAGGGCTACATTTGCATCCATTCCAAAATAAGTAAAGACTATAACGAAATGATTTTAAGTGTCACAAAATGGATAGGTGTTGCGTTATATTGCAACAAAACGGGCAGTCTTGTTCTTGTATCCCTTCTATAATAATAACCACTGATATCAAAGGCATAGAGGTAGAGCAAATTGTACGTTTCTTCTTATTATATGAATAACCATTTCCTTAAGAAACGTAACCAAAGACAATTCAAAGTTTCGCTAAGACCACTAATCGTGTAATGTTCCTACCTGGAGTCTGTAATATGAAACATAAGGTTCAAATTCATGTGTTTCATCTTTCACACTTTCCAGAAAGCAGGGCAGGTAGTAGGAATAGTATCTTACGGGAGACTGATGGGATTCCGAATGAAACATGGTGTATTTAAAGGAATGTAATACAATATGGTAATGTATATACCCCATGATTTTAAGTCCCGTTGTGACCAGGTACGTAAATATAGAGAATGGTTTGTCAACATACAGGTCAGTAACTACACTACTCTAATCCTAGAGCCGCAAATTTCCAAAAAAAGAGTTCGATATTTTTACGAAATCAATCATAATTGAAGTATGTTATGCGGGAAACAAACGCTGTCTTTGAGAGAGTAATTTAAGGGAAATATATACTGAAAACAAAGTTGTGCTGCAGAGGAATTACGTTCTTTTGTTACGACACTAGAAATGTTAGAATGTGCTAAGCTTATTCTTATTGTATGTCTGTTTAATCCGTTCCTGGTGACCCAATATAACAAGCGTTAAGCCTATGCTCAATGACAAGGGCATACGAACAGATGAGGAGGGAGGAAGAAACATTTTTCTTGAATGTGGAGGTAAGGCATACAAATATATTTGAGGCTCAAGAGCATAAATTCGGACCTATACATAGCTGTACGGTTGTCGGTGGTTACTTGTATAATGTGAAATATACTCTATGCAGAATGAACATCAAGGCTCTATTTAAAGCACATTATTACCTGGTGAATATTTTTAGCCAATATACCATTCTTCTATGGCAGTGGAGCATCTTGCACTGCCAATAACCATAACAAGACGTCTACTCATACGGTGAGGTACACGAAGTGGCTGACGCATCAAACAAGAAATATCTCTTGCATTTGTTTAGGTTATCTCTTTTACATATATAACTTTGTAATCCTTCATGCACTTACCATGTATATTTGTGAGTTTACGTTGTTGAATCGACTGTTGGTCCATAAATAGCAGAAACATTAGAGAGATTTCGGAAAGTTTCTCAGGAGGAAAGCAATCGATTTGCTCAAATTGCTTCAACGTAGTCCCTTTCAGTGGAAACCGAAATACATTATATAGGTATAAATCAGAATTTAATATCGAGCACAACGGGTAGTGATGTCGCAGTATTTCATAAGTTGGTAAGGTTATCGAATTCGTTTTCAGAAACCTGGAGCGACCATCCATATACACTCATTTACATTTAGGACAATAACATAGTCTACATTCGAAGATTTAATAAATAGTAGTCATAAGGTGTACTAAATAGCACATTTTTGTTTGTGGTTTAAGCAAGAAAATCAGTGAATGATAGCTATTCTCCCATATTACTTCTCAGAAACCATTGGTCCAAAGTTTATGATAGTCCAACTATCATTGCATGCATTGATTGTTGGTTTAAAGGAATGAATATATTCATTATTCCATTTCTGTGTTAACAAAACATACAATGCCAAACATGTTATTTATTTGATTGCAATTCAAAATCCCACAACACTGCTTTTAGTACCATAATCTCACAAAGGCAAACATCTAATATGAAAGTATAATACTTCACATATCATCACTTAAAACTTAAAATCAATGTTAATTGGTGAACTAAGAGACATATTGATTTAAGTTTATGTCTGTTATCAGTACCAAGGCTTTTTAAAATCAAACATGTAGTTTAAAGTGAAATACTCTCATACACTTGATACTATAACTCCACAAAATTAAACCTAGTATCTGGCTCCCTCGCAACTACGATATTAGCCCATGTTGGGGATTCTAGTCTGATCCCGGCAGGAGCTCTTCTGTTTAGAGTCTCACGTTAAAATCTACGTGAAATTCTCATACATCGTCACTGTGGAAAATGACTATGAACTCTAAATCAAACCTATGACCTCGGTAAATGCTGAACGAAAGTCACAAGTAGTTACTAACAATATGGGGAGAAGGGCAAATAACGCAATGGGAAAATGCAGGAAAGATGAAAATCTGCGAGAAAACTAATATAAAAGAAGTTTCAACAATCAAAAATTGATCAGAAATATTTATGTTAAGTTTAGTGTATGATCATTTGCAAATCATTTATGATTGTTAAGCTTAATGTAACTGAAAATGACAATATATATAACTTGTATACAAATGTGTTAAGCATGCCCAGCTATGTCTTAGAAAAAAGAAAATTAATACAATGAACTTGTATTGTTTTTATTTAGAGAACATAAACGTTAACGTGATACGTTTTCTAAATATTACCTACATGTCTTAACTGATAATCCAAGATTATATTTATATTTAAGGATCTGATGAATATTTGGTTAATTATCATTACTAACACTTTATTTTATTTTACAGATTTACCAGACAACTCTAACACATGGTACGTAATAAGAATTAAACATACCTCATAACTTAAAATAAAGAAATATTTATGCGGACTATGGTCTTCAGTAACTTATTGCCAAATCGTATACGTTAACTTGTATTCAAGGTAGTAGAGGATTACAGCTGATATGAAAAATATACTGAACATATTTTAATATCCGGCCTATACAATCATTCCAACATTTAAGTACGGTGAATCGAGATAGTAGCTGATCACCTCCAACTGGTGGGTATCTAATTTCTTAACATACATTTCTTCTCGAATCAATACGGCATTTTCCGATGGGGTCAGGACAGGAGCCAATGGGTGGTTGATAACACTTGAGAAATCTTGACATATATCAATAGTTAGAAATTCACAAGCAAACGACTGCAATTAAATACTCTATCTACGCTCTGGTTTGATTGTCGGCTTATGAGTCAGCTAGTGGCCACCAGTAAATTTCATTCATTCGAAAAAAATACAAGTTTACTACGTCACAAATAATGTCAGAAGCAAAGTAAAGGATCACATTACTTTTACTTCGAAATGAACCAACTAATCGTTGATTTGTTAATTACTGTTAGAAAATAAAGCTGAACTCAGACCATCAAGAATTTTGCGAACAACTGAACAAATACAGGACAAAATTGAAGGGAAGTTCTGTTGAAGAAAATCTGCTTGCAGCAGAAAGAAGAATTGCCAATTTTAAAATTGCATATGACTAAATACACCACCGCCAAAGTTTGCTGGTATAACATTATACTTAATGGAATGTTCGGCTAAATATTTTAGTTTATTATTATTTGATCTATATTTATCTAGTACATAATTTATTTTAGTTTTATATTGTTCTCAGTTACGTTTTTCATGTTACAGTACATTTTAGTTTAACTAAGATATCATGTGAGCGCATTTGCTATTGTGATTTTATAACTTTAAATCCAGGCCTACCAATGAAACAAATTATTAGAAAATCACCCACTTTAATACTGTACATATGCGTTAAAAAGAATTAACGTTTAAGACGAGTTTGATCGAATTTATTTACAACTATTTTTTGGGGGGTTTGGGGGTTGGAAGGTAACCAAAGATAAAGATGCAAGTTTGAATAACTATTGTTTCTTGCCTGCATGCACTTACTTTAACTTAATTCAAAACACCCGAACCAGTCATAATATAATTCCGTTTCATAAGAAGGTAAGGTCAATTATTTCCGTTGTTAACAATGACAAAATATTATTAAATGTTTAATTCTAATTATTAAATATAAAGATTATGCTCAAGTAGGTGGCACACTAGTTTAAATTTGTCACTAAATGTATGTTAGTGATAAAAGTACTTGTGTAAAAAGACAAAGTTCATATACGTAAACTGACGAAATGAATACCTAAACTGAAGTTCACGCCATCTAAATGAGTTATCTGCTTTAAAATTGTGCATGTATCGTGGTGTAATTTAGAAAACCCCGATAACGAATCACATTAGTTATATGTTACACTTTGTTTTCCAGCTTCTCTAGAAATACAAGAAACATGCACTAGAGGCAGCACTGAATGAATCCCGTTTTTGTGGGTGAAGAACAATATCTAGAGTTGTATAATTGACTCATATCTATTTTTGCACTTAGGTGACTTTGACATTCAATCATATAAATAGAAGTTACTCGTTTAAAATTGAGTCGATCAGTCACGCATTAAATTCAAATTCTTACAACATTTCAAACTATATAAGATGCTTTAGCTGGAATTAAATGTAGTGCTAAAGTTTCGCAAGACGTGGGCCAGCTAAGTAAAGTGATCCAAGGAAACGCATGTAAATTTGTGTTCTGCTAACTGATTGTGCTGATTTGACAATACTCAGATGCTTACAATTTTAATTACATACGAAGAGATTTGAATAGTGAAGAATTGCCGGATTCGCATCAGACCAAATGGAACTTTTCTATCTGATAATAACTCCAAAATAAGGAATGTATAAAGTTGATACTTTCTAAATAAATTATGCACTGTCTTTAGAGTTTCTCTTGTCTAGTAATATCATGCGCAACAACTTTCAAGTTAAGTACAGTTCTCTGTCTTATGAAATGTATTTTAGTGTGTATGAGAAGACCTTTTGAAATATAGTTGTGCTTTTGCTTAATTTTTCTTTCATTTACTAGAATGTGTAGCTACATGCTGTGGCTTGTGTCTTTTGACATATTCGAATAAAAATCATCTTTCGCAAGGTTGGCAAAATATTTTCTTTCCAGTGTTAATTTCAAATAAATACGTTACACGGTTTGAGTCTTTTTCCCAATTGTCATGCTTTCTTAAATAATGTTACAAAAGTTTTATTTTTCCCTCGGGACAGTCTTCAGATTTGAATAGTCCTTTATTATATGTATTACCTTAGTAATATAAGGGCAAACTTGTTATGGAAGTATTATATTGACTCACGTACAGAAGTATCCCCAGATACTACGAAAAATGTCTGATAATCAAATTTTAAGATTTTATCTCTAATTTTGTAACTCATTACATTCGTATTTTATCTGAATTAAAGTCTATTCAAATTAGTGAAACATACAAGACAGAATAGTTAGAGGCAAAAATTCACGCTTCATTTGCTTTTACGCACACGCAATTGTAAAGTACTGTGTATCTCAGTGCTTCATGTATGATAATGTGTGACAAAACGTTTTGACAAATGATGCAGAATTTGCACTTTATTTTAAAACAACTATTTAAACAAAACTACATCTTAAAATTACTATGCCATATTTCTCAGTTTAACATAAAGGGAATGAAGCTATGGTTTCAAAATTTCAGTAGTAGATTTAAACATTTTCTGTACTTAGTGCAGAACATTGTCTGCACTAAGTAAACGGCTAATGGTCACCCTAAGAAACAAACATCACTAGGAAGTACTTTCAAAGAATATCGTCTTCATCTTCAGCCCAGGCACACTTCGAAAAGAATTTAAACCATATGAAATAAATTATGGATAGATAAAAATGCTTAAAATAGTTTTAAAATATGCGAAGCAAAAATCACCGCTCGCAGTACAGTGAAAATTGCCTGAACTTCTTTGAGTTGAGGTGATTTGGAGTTTAACGTCCCTTTCAGCGGCCAGGCTACGTGAGACGGGATCTACTAATTAACGTGGAATCCGAATCACATGAGCTCCCGAAAGGTCGAATCCGGGTCTGCCACGCAAAAATAGCATAACGAACTGCTTAGCCAAGAACGAGCTCTCTGTACTTCTTTATAAGGCGCGTTCCGTCCTTCATAGGATCGATAGACGAAATGAGTATTATGCCAAATGCAAATTCACCTGAACGTTGGATCTCGTAACAATTTCTGAATGCTTTTAGGAGTCATAACTATCATCACTTTTACTTTTTACTTATTTTAGCATTGCAAATAAGTCAATATGAAACAAGAACACTAGTTGCTGAAAGATCGCCATTTAATGCTTTATGAAATGTTTTTAAATGTCTTTTATTGTAGGTTCTTTCAATGACTTTATTTGTCAATGTCATTGATTGTATTTGTTGAGAGAGTTTTGTTGTCAAAAAGGTATTTCTGAAAAGAAAATTAAGTGTTCTAAGCAATGAATAAAAGAAAATAAATTACAGAGATAATTTCATAATCAATTATTTAATTTGTGTTTGGTTAAAGTTTGAATATTAATCTCTTGAATTTAGTTAAATTATTTGGAATATTGATCTCTTAAATTTGATTGAATTATTTTGAATATTGATCCCCTAAATTTGATTAAATTATTTTGAATATTGATCTCTGGAATTTGATTAAATTATTTGGTATATTGATTCCTTGAATTTGATTAAATTATTTGGTATATTGATCTCTTGAATTTGATTTAATTACTTTGAATATTCATCTCTTGAAATTGATTAAATTATTGAGAATACTGATCTCTTGAATCTGATTACATTATTTTGAATATTGATCTTTTGAATTTGATTAAATTACTTTCAATATTGATCCCTTGAATATGATTAAATTACTTTGAATGTTGATCTCTCGAAATTGACTAAATTACTTTGAATATTGATCTTTCGAATTTGATTAAGTTATTTTGAATATTAATCTCTTCAATTTGATTGAATTATTTTGAATAATAACCACTTGAGTTTGATGGAATTATTTTGAGTATTGATCTCTTCATACAAAATATGTTGGAAAGATAGGGAAATCACATTTCCATCTATTGGTGATTGCCGAGACTCTACGCACACATACATATTTCTTAGGCATTACACATACACTGAAATGTATTGATTTATGTTTATCAATAGTATTTAAATATTTATTTCAAATTATAGAAGTCAACATAATGATTTTAAATTATTAATTCTTTTTTCTTCAGCGAACACAACAGCTGCGCCAGTACAAAACGACGCTCCTAACAACAACAATAATAATAATAATATGAATGATGCACCAAATAATAATAACAACAACAACCTGCAGAATGATGCAGCAAACAATAATAATAACAATAATAATATGAATGATGCGCCAAATAATAACAACAATAACAATAATATGAATGATGCGCCAAATAATAACAACAATAACAATAATATGAATGATGCACCAAATAATAACAACAACAACAACCTTCAGAACGACGCAGTAGCCAAGGCTGTAGCAATATCGAATGGAAGAAGATAAAGAAGAGGCAAGTGATTTGTTTATGTAATGTGATGCACAATTAACAACACCAACATAACACACTACGCAATCCCATCATTGAACTGAACGGCCGCCACTGAACGCTTTCTCATCACGTTTCACCCAACAGCCAATCTGTTGTTTGTAGCTTACGTCACAGTATTGATTGCTTTTGCCAGAGTGTAATAAACAGTTACAAAGAATGCTAAATAAATAAATACATAAATAAATGACGCATTTGTAATTATTTGTTGTCTTTTGTTTTATTTTTCCTACTATGTTTTGTATTTTCTCTTATATAAATGTGCTATACATAAATATTGTAAGTTATATAAAACAACAATGTATGTCTGTCCTTCAAAAGTTATTATATACATTTATACACAGAGTATTACACAAACCTGTCATAATGTTTTGGGAACAGATCCCCCATATCAAAACTTTTTAAAAAATCATATGGGCATGTGCTCAAAAGTGGGTAGTTTCGGTGTTATAGGGTACCCAAAACATGAAATAAGTTAACCTTAAAAGTTCACAGCTTCAATACTACGGACCCTACCGTAGTGAGGTCAAGATATCACTGAGGAACTGATATGTGAACCATAGAAATACCCGTGTTTGATAATGCTCCAGCACCTGCACACCAATTTTCAGCGAGGTAGTTGGAGAGTGCTCAGGTACTCCCAAAGAGCCTCTCCAAAACTGATTGTGCAAGTACCGGAGGTTCTAAAAGATGAATATTTAGATAGTTCACGTACCAGTTCCTCAGTTATGTCTTGACTAGACTGCTATAGGTTACATAGTAGTGTACCTATAAAACTTTTAAAGTTAACTCATTTCACATTTACGGAACCTTATAACTCCGAAACTATCCACTTTTGAGCAGAAGTACATATGCACTTTTTTTAATTATTTTGATGTGAGAAATTTGTTCTCAAAATATTGAAACACATTATAACACATGTAACGCCCTGTATTTATGGTAGATAAATAAGCAACATAACGCATGTGAAAAATCGAATTAGTGTGTCGGAACAAGGAAGCTTACGAAACTCGCAGATACGATGGAAATATGTGATATTCTTCGAAGACAAACTTCAGACTGGTCACTAGAGATACAAGGGTTCTAAAAAAAAAATGACTTTTTTGAAAACAAAATCGTTTTTTTTCTGCTTCGCTTTTTTGCTTGGGAAATTTTGGGCTTTTTTTTTTCAAAATTTTGCTTTAAATTGAGAAAACAGACCTTGTTTCGCTTTTCTACAGCACAAGAACTCATCTGATTAGTGGTTAACGTAAATAATAATATAGAACCACTAAAATAGACCATGAATTTCGAATTTTTTAAAACTTCCTAAGATATTTACATTATGAATTCCAAAGGATTAACCAATAGGGAAAGGGAAAGGGAATATATATAGGGAAAGGCGTTGTACCTTTGGAACAATGTAACAATGTACCTTTGAACACCTGTGCTTTTCTCGAATTCAGAGCTATCTAGGTGCAGTGATTAAAATTCATTTGAAAGATTAAATGAAAAAAGCACTACAAACGCGTTTGGCCGTTGTTTACTGAGTGTTGTGTCGAGAATGTTCCATTTAATTTTTTCGCACCCAAAACGAAGATTTTTTGTAGTTACCTTTTGAGTTTTCTGCTCTTCGATTTTCGCAACTCGTGATATTTATTTATCAAACTTGGGGTAGAATCATTGGTGAATACAGTAATATTTTTAGTTTTAACTTCTGTTTAATATTTAAGCTAGCGGAGAACTTTTTTTCGTAATGGTGACCCTCTTGTACCTATGAACATTAATGCAATGTGTACCTTTCAACGATATATAATACAGTTTAAAGCTACACAATGTAAGTAGTTAAAACATTTGATATAGTTTATATAGGTTAGGTTAGGATATAAAGTTATTAATTATAATTTTAAGTAGTTTTTATATATTCGCTTATTATATAACATAATGTTAAGAGTTGTATATGCTCAACTTTATTGTTCACGAGTTTTTGTTAGAACTTCTCTTCAATTTTTAATTTAATTAATAAAATTTTAATTCTGGGGAGATTTTTATAGCTAAACCTTTTATTGCAATTTATAACTGTTAATATTTGTGGCTTCGTTTTATATTATTGCCGCAGAAACATTGTAATTATCACTGTTCAAAGGTACAAGAGGGTCTGTTCAAAGGTACACGACCATAATGTACCTGTGAACAAAACGGATTTGTTCTTATTTTATCTTATAAAAGCTATTGTAATTATGTAACACGTTTAAAAATCATCCTATCTGATAGCAAAGAGATGACACTTCAAATGTACGACAAAAATTGGGGAAAAAGTGCTGAATATTAGCACCAAAATTTTGAAGACTCTAAAAGTGTTCACAGGTAAACGCCTTTCCCTACACACACACATATATATATGATTTTGAAACTTCCTATACACAAAAATAAGTACATTTTTTTTAAAAAGAGATTCACAAGTAACTAGCAAAATGTATGTAATATTTTTACTTCAAAATATGACACATCCTCTTTTTGAAACCAAATAAAATATAAAATGAGAGAAATACATTTATATGATAATCTTAAAGTCTGCACATCAAGAGCTTGGTTTCCGGTTGTTGTGTACATTCTTGAGATTTTTAAGTTTTAACTTTCATCGTACATTGTATGAATATTTCCAACAAATTTTTCATTCATTGATCACATATGCAATAATGTTACCATCGATCAGGTGCTTGGAATATGCAAAATCGGTAAAATTCCGAATTCTATAATGCACTGACTGTTATTTAAGCTTGTTCAGAATCGTGAAAGTACCAAATTTTCTGTTGGATCATATGCATAATAGACTGTTCATCTGATCGTGCGGTTTCCTAGGCTTATAGCCACCATCACGGTTTACCCAGTCCTGAAGGTTTCTGAATTTCTAACGACAGGAATTCCACATATCCTTACAAAACCTTATATATATATATATATATATATATATATATATATATATATATATATATATATATATATATATATATATATATATATATAAAACTATGGAATACATTTAACAAGAGTGGAAACAAGGAATCACTGTTCCAATTCACAAGAAAGGCGACAAAACTGAGTGTAATAATTATCGAGGCATTTCTCTTATCATTCTGTTAACAAGAATGATTCCATACGCAGATGAAATTATTGGAAATTATCAGTGTGGATTTACGGAAATCGATCAACTATCGACCAGATATTTACTATTCGATAAATACTTGAAAAGAAAATAAGAATATACGAGTACATCAGCTGTTTATTGGTTTTTTAAAAGCTTACGACTCGGATAAGAGGGACACATTGTACAACATTCTTACAGAATTCGTAATACCGAAAAAGCTAGTTAGATTAATTAAAATGTGTTTAAATGAATTCCAGATTAAAGTCCGAGCACATAAATTCTTGTCCATGAGCCTCCACGTCGAGAATGGCCTGAATAAGGAGATGTGTTATCGCCATTATTATTCAGCATTGTTCCGGAGTAAGCTATAAGAAAAATTAAATTACTAACAACCAGGCCCTAGAGCTGAATTGTATTCACCAGGTTGAGGTGTACCCTGATGATGTAAATTTAATAGGGGATGATAGTAGAACAATAGAAAGAAATGCAGAGTCCTTATTAAACACTTGCAGCGACATTGGTTTAGAAGTAAATGCAGAAAAAACTAAATACATGGATGTCCACCGGGATCGTAACATGGTAAATTATGGGTGCGCTAAACTATCAATAGTAAGACTATTCATGGCTTTGGATTAATTGTTTTAACAAAAGAGACACTGACCAAAGCTTAAAACTTTACTTTATTTTAAATTATAATTTGTAACTGTTTCGGATATCTAGCATATCCTTCTTCAGACACGATCGAAATTAATGAAAATACAGACATATATATAAATGTTGTTATAACAGAGTTTAAATTCTTTAACCGTCATATATATATTCATTGTTATAAAAAAATTTTAAATTCTTTTAACAGTCATATATAGAGTCATTGTTGTACTTTTTTATTTTTATTTATTTATTTATTTATTTATTTTTCTTATTTACCGAGGCCTTCAGCCCATCCTGTAAGTCTTCGTGTTCACTTTCCAATTAATCACTTTCTTTATTTTTGGTTCTTATAAGGGCCCTTTATTTTTATTTATTTATTTATTTATTTTTCTTCTCTATGTTATTCAAACTTCCTTGCCATGATTCATTAATTGGTAAGCCCCCTGTCCAGTTCATCAGTTTATCTCTTCCTACCTTCTTTATCCAATCCGCTTCTTTCCACTTCCTTATTATCATTCTTTTCTCCATCTCCAATACTTCCGTCTTATCCCAATTAATTGCGTGATTCGTCTCCTTAACATGTTTGTATATGGCATTGGTATCTTTTTTCTTCCTAACATCATCTTCATGTTGTTTTATCCTTTCTTTCATTCTCTTTCCTGTCTCTCCTATATGACATATCGCAGTCCTCACACCATACCCTGTAAATGACCCCTTCTTCCTCTTCATTAATCTTTTTAGTTCCTTTTTTATTCTTCTCCTTTATTGATCTTAATCAGATAACAGAAATAATTATGAACAAATGGGAGAAAAAGGTGAAAGAAGAAGGGTGTAAGAACTTGATCATATTTTGTAGGTATGTGGATGACTGTCTAGGCTTGTGGAAAGGGACTAGGAGACAATTAGAGAACTTCAAAGATAGTGTGGAAGATAAAGAAAAAGGCATAAGCTTGGAAATGGAGTTGGAAGAAAATGGAAGAATAAACTTTTTAGACATGACCATAATAAAACAAGGAGAAGGCCTGGTTACGAGGTGGTACCAGAAAGAGTGCTCAGCGGGAGTGTACTGCCATGAGAGGAGCGACGTGGATAAGAGTACAAAGAGAAATTTCATAACAAATATGATAAGAAGAATAGAAATGTTGGAGGACGAAGAGGAAGGAAGGAAGGAGAGCATACAGAAATTCTACAGACAGTTAGATAAGAACGGTTACAGCAAGAAAGAGTTAGAGAAGGAAGAAGAACGCAGGAAGAGGAAGAGAGGGAGAAAGAAGAATGGAGAGGATGAGAGTGGAAAATGGCATGGCATAGAAAGTATGGGAGAAGAAACGGAGAAACTGAAGAATTTATTGAAGAAAGGAGGGGTCAGAACTTATAGAAAGAGTGGAGAAACTTTATTAAGATCAATAAAGAAGAAGAATAGAAAAGGAACTAAAAAGATTAATGAAGAGGAAGAAGGGGTCATTTACAGGGTATGGTGTGAGGACTGCGATATGTCATATATAGGAGAGACAGGAAAGAGAATGAAAGAAAGGATAAAACAACATGAAGATGATGTTAGGAAGAAAAAAGATACCAATGCCATATACAAACATGTTAAGGAGACGAATCACGCAATTAATTGGGATAAGACGGAAGTATTGGAGATGGAGAAAAGAATGATAATAAGGAAGTGGAAAGAAGCGGATTGGATAAAGAATGTAGGAAGAGATAAACTGATGAACTGGACATTGGGTTTACCAATTAATGAATCATGGCAAGGAAGTTTGAATAACATAGAGAAGAAAAATAAATAAATAAATAAATAAATAAATAAATAAATAAAAATAAAGGGCCCTTATAAGAACCAAAAATAAAGAAAGTGATTAATTGGAAAGTGAACACGAAGACTTACAGGATGGGCTGAAGGCCTCGGTAAATAAGAAAAATAAATAAATAAATAAATAAAAATAAAAAAGTACAACAATGACTCTATATATGACTGTTAAAAGAATTTAAAATTTTTTTATAACAATGAATATATATATGACGGTTAAAGAATTTGAACTCTGTTATAACAACATTTATATATATGTCTGTATTTTCATTAATTTCGATCGTGTCTGAAGAAGGATATGCTAGATATCCGAAACAGTTACAAATTATAATTTAAAATAAAGTAAAGTTTTAAGCTTTGGTCAGTGTCTCTTTTGTTAAACTATCAAATAATACTTTCGACAAAGTGGATACTTTCAATTATCTAGGATCAATATTACCAGACCAAAATCACATCCACAAAGAAATTAAATGTCAACTGAAATCAGGAAATTCGTGTTATTATTCAGTTCAAAGTATTTTGTCGTCGCAAATTCTGTTGAGGAATTCAAAGCTTAAAATATGTAAAACGATAATCATGCCCGTTGCGTTTTATGGTGGTGAAACATGGTCGCTTGAGGGAAGAACGCAGACTGAAGGTATTTGAAAATAAAATCCTGAGACGAATATTAGGATCCAAGAGGAACGGGAATGAGGAAAACTTCAGAATGAAGAACAGCATAATTTATATGGTTTACCAAACATCGCTACGGTCATCAAGTCTAGGAGGCTCAGGTTGGCAGAACATGCATCCAAAAATGGAAGAAGGTAGGAACGCTTCCAAAGTTTTAACTGGAAGAGCAATCGGAAAACAACAATTAGAAAAACCTAGATGCAGATGGGAGGAGAATATTAAAATGGATCTTGCAGAGATATGAATACAAAGTAGAAACTAGATCCAATTGGCTGAGGATAGTAGTCAGTGGAGAGCTTTTGTGAACGTGGCATTAAACCTTTGGATTCCATAGGCCATAGAGACAGAGAGAGAATATATTTAAGTTAAGCACAACTGCACAACAACCATGAGTGAGTGATTAACTTTTGCGCTTCTATCGGGAAGTCCGAGATTCAACCCCGCATTCCACCATTTTGACAAAAGTTTTTCTTAATTGTATGTGTGAATGTAGAGATAGTGCTTGTACTGTGAGCTCTGGCCGAATTTCTTTCTTATCTGTTTTAAATCGTTGTTATTACTAATTACCAGGAGTGACGGATTTGCGAAGGCTCTTAGGTTGGGGATGTTTTACGGGCGAAGCATGTACCCCGAAATTACAGAATTTCTAAAACAATCAAAATATTTGTTATGTCTTTACTCATAAACTTCAAGCTCTTTTCAAATAAAAATTATGTATTTTTAGAAAAACTAAACATTAATAAGAAAAACCTGTCCCAAAATACTTTTCTAAATCAGCCACTGATTATCAATTTAAAATGGTCTTCAAGGTTGCATCCGGAAGGTTGTTACTGAATATAGAAACAAAACGAAATATTCACAAACTACCAAATAAGAATTAGAAAATTTTAGAAAAAAAAACAAACATTAAGCAGAGAAACACCTCCCGAAATACTTTTCTGAATCCGCTACTGATTATTTGTATAAAATAGAATTCAAGTTTGTATCCGGAAGACAATTGCTAAATCATTACTGAGTTTCAGTATAACAAGAATGTGGAAGCACGCTTTGACAGATATACTGACAAACTTACGCTCTGGCGGATATATTGAAAAACACAAGTTTAACTTATGTGCTAGAAGATGCCTACTAATCTCAAAGAAATGAAACCCGGATATCTAAAAAGAAATGATATAGAAAATAAAAAAAATGTCGATAACTCAGAACTCAGAACAGCAGACACGGATTTTAATCATTTCTTTTTGATTGAATGCGTATTTTAAGGGGAAAAGGTTTCAATGATTAGCAAGGAATAATGCGTAGCAACATTACACATTCTTGCCGTGGGAAACACGCAAGCAATCGGGTCTGGGAAGCCAAATTACCAGATAGCCGAAAGGTAATTGTATATATTTCTGTATTTATTAGATTACTGAATGAGAACATGTTGAACGCCATAACGAAGCAGTCCCTCCGTGTGATTCAGGTTACCTCACAATGAACGAAGTTGCGTAAGCGGATAAGATTATCCGAACATATATTTTATTAGGATGACTCATGCGGGGATAATAATAATACAATGTTAGAAAGTCCGCCCATTCGTATTTGCGTTCGTTATTTACTGCACATAATAACTCTTGAGTGGACGTGAATGTTTTTCAGCAATATATAGCTAGAGTGATTATCTTGATGACGTTCATTAATTGGATCAGTACGTTAATATCTTAACGGTTCAGCAACTTACTTAATCTGCTACCTGACACGAAAATTCTTCAATGAAAGGGAATTTCTTGAATTAGGTTTATGTAATAGATAGCCAAAGTCCAGGCAATTATCCAGACCAAGATCAGTAATATAATTAATCCTTGAACTTAATATAGTTAATTACGTGATATAATTAATGCTATAAGTCGTAACAGTGACTCATGTTAGTTAGTGATTCAATATGATAACTACTATAGAAAATTTATTTTTATATTTTTTTTTCCTAATAGATTGCTATATCGACTATCTCAGGTATGTTCTTTATTGGAGTCTATCCGTTAATATCTCAACAGGTAAGAATGACATACTTTAGTCTGTTATTACAGACGATAACTCTTGAAATAAAGACAGAGTTCTAATTTTGTTTCCTATAGTAGGCAGATAAAGCAATTAATGAAGCAGGGGTAAAAGTGAATGTTGAAAGGTACGGGGACGCATGGCATCACACTGTCCCCCTTACCTATCTTTGCCCATTGTAATTATTTAGAAAGTGGTGGGACACTACAGATATTTTCTGGAAGTGTGAGGACGGCGTCCCCCCGCGATCCCCCTCACTTGTACCCATATGATGAAGTCAATCAGTTAGAATCTTCACAGATAACGCTGATTTTAATGGAAGCTGTTTATATTTCATTTTCTACTGTTGACATAGAGGGTATAGAATTGTCTTACCTCGTCGTAGGTGACAATAGAAATTTTCCAGCGGTTGACATCTACAGGACAAAATTAAGCCTTAGTGCAGAGATACAAAACGTCGTGAAATGCTAATTTTACGTTATATTATTAATACATTAACACTAGAAGCACGAAGCAGTCATTTTGACTGCTTCGAGAAATATTATTTCGTATCACTTCTGTAATATTTCCGCTAAGTCCCTGAAATTCATTGACTTTTAATATTTTTGTGCCTACTTGTTGGTAATATTAATAGTAAGTATATGTCCCATTTTATAGGGGTGCTAGTGTCAGTTATACCTAGAAGCACGAAGCAGTCATTTTGACTGCCTAATAAAAAATATGGAAATATAGTGTATCTGTTTCTGATTTACAAATGGCAGTTTAAAACACTTCTTGTATCTGGAGAAAAGAAAAATTGAAACTTTTGTTAAGTGTAATTTGAAGCAGAAAAAAAGGTAACTTAATATTTTATTGTGATATCTTGTTCCAACAATAACTTTATAGATGTTTTTCCATTGCCTTACAAGATATCTCTTAGTGATTTATCGTCGAAAAACAAATTAGTTCAGGTACATGTGTCCAATATCTGCATCTTAGTTTGTACGTGTAGTTGGTTGAGGTGAACTGTGTAGGCCTACATGTGAATTTTACAATGAGACCTCAAGAAATATTTAGAGTTTTACATGATCTCTCAGAAGGTGTCTAAAGAAAATAATGACAGTTTGCAGAATTCGAGTGAAGAAGATGGAAACTGAAGTGATTCTCAACCTAAAGAGAACATTTTATATTCAAGTGATGAAGAAGTGGAAGACAGTGATGGGAAGACAACTCCAGTAGTGGTGGCAGTTTATTGCTCCAGATGGAATAATGTGGACAAAATTGGATTTGGGGCAAGGTGACGTTTTCCGTATATCTAAGCAGAATATTGTTCACGAAGGTCCAGGACTGACAGATTTTGCCGAGCGACGAGTGTCTGTTAGATTTTGCCGAGCTTCAGGAATGTACTAGTGCTCTTCGTTTACTATTTGATGATTCGATGATGAATAATATCCCAAAGTGCAACATTCTTGAAGCAAATAGGCAAATGAAGTCAACAACATGGACGTTATCTCTTTCAGTAATGCAATCTTATTTGGGCTTATTATTTATCGAAGTGCTACTCGTGCGTCAGCAATACCCATTACGGTCTTGTAGAGAACAAGCGGGTCACCAATTTATAGGAAAACAATGAATAGTGATGGGTTCTGTGAAATAAGACGGCACTTGAGATTTCATGAAATGGTGACAAGATCTCCAAGACTTCAAACGGACCCACAACCGCATCCGAATTGTGGGATTCCTTTCTTCAGAACTACATCAAATGTTACAAACCATATGACAACGTGACTGTTGACAAGCAACTGTATTCTACGAAAGTCAGATGTCGAATTCTGCAATATATGCCAAATAAATCCGAAAAATTTGGCATCAAGATTTGGTTACCTGGCGACATCAATGGCTTTCCATATCTAGGCAAGGATTTGGAATAGAGTAAGGTGAATTTGCAGTGCCTAATTTGATAAATCCTTTTACTAAAATAAAGAATAAATGTGACATGTGATAATTTCGTCACAAGGAAACTTGCTGAATCTCTCAGTGCTAAAAACTGAAGAGAGTTTCCTAAAGCACCACCACTACGTGCTTCCCCACCCACCCCCCAAAAAACAAACAAAGACCTATCACTGTGATGTTTACTGCGATCAGAATGGTAGTACATTAACTGTTTACAAATGTAAGCGGAACAAAAGCGTTTCTGTGTTGAGTTCCAAGCATAAGTCAGTGTCAATTTCTGTGACACAAAGGTAAGACCCGAAATATTGCAATCAGACACAGTTTGGTGTAGTCATCGTGCATCAAATAGAGAAGAAACACACTGAGATGTGCGTGTAGACGGTGGCTCAAGTACGTTTTCTTCAATATGGTTCATTTGGCATGTTTTAATTCCTGGATGATATACAGAGAAGCTACCGGAAGGAAAATCAGTAGGAACAATATCTCCAACGTTTGGCCGAGGAGTTGATGGTCAATGTCGCTGATGACAATTACAGTGTATCTGAAGACGATGAAATTCCATCCACACACACGTGACAATGTCAAGTACACAGCAAAACAGTTGAGATATGCTTCAAATGTCGAAAGTATGTTTGTGGAATATGTACAGCAGAGATCTGTAAGCGAGTTATCTGCGCCAAGTGTAGGTGACTCTACAATGATCTCCTGAGAAGATATTTAGAAAGATATCATAGGAGATATTATTTTACAATAAACATTTAAAATCTAAGAGTTGAGAGTAATCTTTGATTATTTTTCAGTATATTAAAAATACTGATATCGAACATATTTTATTCATAAATATTTTTAATACATCACATTAATGCACTTAATGCTTATAAATAAATATAATAAAATAAATAATATATTTCCTAGGCTTACTTGCGAATGTGACGCATTACGAATGTCATTAGAAACGTTCATCATGTGTCACCATTACTCTATCTTTTAGTCAGAAACGCAAAGCAGTCAATTTGACTGCTTCGTGCTTCTAGGGGGTTCAAAATTTCCGTGCTTCTAGTGTTAATGTTTCGAACAGGGTTAAAGGAAACTTTCATAAAAGTTGACATCACATATAGAATTTTGACATATTTATTACAATGACGCCAATAGAACTCTCTATAAGCTGTCACTATGATTATGACGCTTGAATCAACATGAAACCAATCCTAATTGGGTCAATCCATATGAAGTGGTCCAGAGGGGCTTGCTCGACCATCTCGGAAAATTATAAAACTTTGTGTGTGAGGATCCTTGTGTATAAAAAGATAAATAACACTATTCACGTTGTTGTATATACAAGTGTTCCTGAATAGCGATCATATTTCTTGGCGGTGGAGTGTCATTTTTCTTTTGCACTTGCAAGCGTTTGCGAAAACTACAGTTGCTCAGGACGTACGTATCAGACGAACTTCAAACAAAATCGAACGTCTAGAGGAAAGACTAAGGTACACGGAGAATATATGCTTTTGCTTCTAAATAAATATGCAGTGTTGCAAACCGATACATGAAATCACTAGAAAAGGTAAGTAAATTACACTTTTAAATGGCTGTAATTTGGAATGGCTTAAATTGAGAGGTTCATAAGTTCTGTGCTGAATACTATTACATGTAAAGAGTCTGTAGAAATATCCTCAGCTATGATACTACTGGCACTATACATTCACGGGACTCCGAAAGTTGACATTTGGGATTTTGGTTACATATTTGGGGCCTAATATCTCAGGAGAGCAAAGTATTAAAAATTGCTGCTTACATACAAAGAAATTCTGTGTGTATAAACTACTACAAAAAAACGACTGATATTATAGAGAAAAAAAGTGAGGACATGATAAAAACACGAAGAAAGCACGCGCATGACGATGGTCGTAGCCTGGACAATCAAGCAATTCACTTGTGAATTGTTTGACCATTTCCTTTAGCATTGTCCATGTGACCTTAAACTAATGTTAACTGAATATAATTTATGAGTGTCGTATACCATAGAAGGTCAGCTTAGTAAATTTAACTGCCGTCGTCATGAAATCTACTTCCAACAATGAATATTTATTCTAAATAATATACGTAGTTATCACAGATTTAGCCGCCCCTCGAAGCTTTCCGTCCGTTCAATGGCATGTGTTGTACATATGGTAGAGCTCAGCGCTTTCTAGCAGATGACCTAGGTTTAAGCACTTTAACCCCTTTGGCATTGAGATGCAGACATAAGTATTGCGTTGCAAGGAAATGAAATAAATGGGGACGTATATTTACTGAGAAGAATGTTGTTTAATAACTTTTAAATATAATTGGGCCAGCCCTCTGTGGCTTTTGTATTTGTTTCAAGTGCCATGTTGGATTTATAACTTGACTTCTCCTTAGATCAGGCTAATTTATTTATTTACTGAAGGTTAGCGCAGGCACGTAGCCAAGGGGTGGGTCCGGGGGGCCCGGACTCCCCTTCGGAACCATAAATAAAAAAATAAGGAAAAATGAAACGAAATAAAACGAGAAAAAGAAGAATCTGCGTTAAAACTGAAAAGCTATAGCAAGTGTTTGGTTATTCTTTCTTATTAGGTGCTTTATGTGGAGGAAAGAAAGAGGGCAGGTCAAGTTAAAAATGGATATTATTGTAACGGAGCATTCCGAATTCCATGTACCTTTATGCTAATCCTATGGACTACAAATTACGATCGATAAACCGGTTCGGTCAGATAGACTGTCAGGTAGAACTTAAGAAATGCCCACAATTACCAACACTATGAGCCTGGCAACATAGATTTCAGTTACACTTGTTAAACAAATTTTAAATTTCGTGGCAACACTAATCCATTTTATAGGATGCCTTTATTGACGAAAGAGATCTCGTTGCTATCCTTAACGGCATTAAACGAAGATATGAAAAAGAAGAAAAAAGAAAACAAGTAGAACCACGTTTGAATGACTTCTGAAGACTATATCTTTTTCAATGCTTCTTTAATATTTTTGAACTGGAGAAAAATGTTGCCAGTAAAATAGTTTAGATTGATCGAGCCCTGTTGTGGTGTGTATTCTCAGTATTTCATGTAATTCCCCTCCCCCATTACGAAATCCTGATTAAACGAACCCATATATGTTGCCAGTAAAATAGTTTAGAATGATCGACCCCTACTGTGATAACCACAGTATTTCGTCACGGACCCTCCTATTACGAAATCTTGGCTACGTGCCTGGTTAGCGTCTGCTCTCAGCATCGATTTTACAAAAAAAAAAGTAGAACTGCAGTTTCAGGTAGAATTCAAACCTCGTTTAATTCGTTTAATGCTCCCACACACTCATGGAGATCGAACTGGATTAGCTTGTAAATATACATTACTCGCATTACATGCACGATGTGTCATCAAAATACGGTGAAAAGGTTTAATAGAAACAAAGAAATATGCTTACATATAATTTGATTTAATCACCTTCAAAGTCCTGTACTTAGCTAGCAATGGACTTATCCCAACGTTGAATCCATGACTGGAAACATTTCTGGAAGGCTTTGTTTGGAAAGGCGCTGAGCTGCTCTGCCGTGGCCTTCTCAATGTCAGGAATGGTCTCCAAAAGTTTTCCTTTAAGCGCGATTTTAATTTTTGGGAAGAGTCCAAAGTGCTGTTATCTAATATCGGAAGAGTATGATAGATGCGAACAGACAAGAATATTTTTTCGGCCAAGAATTTATATTCGCCAGTAGAAAGTTAGGGTACAAATTTCGCACTCACTGTTTTCATTTCCTAAGCAGAGGTTAAGGCCGTGTCTAACGTTTTCAGCTGGGATCATCAATCCCTATATAATAACATGGTTAACTTCTTTCCAAAATATTATGAAAATTATTTGTCTTATGCAGTTCAAACTTTCTCCAGATGTTAACCTACCCCAATACTACATGTTCACTTTTTTATTTTTAAACTAGGTCTTATAGTTTATAATTATTGCTTTTTACAAGTAAATATGACAGCATTGTAAGCAGGATTTCTATTTCTGTTCGTGGAGGTGCACATACCTGATCCATTCACACCATTGTTCCTCACTGATCTTCAAAAGTTTGGTAGGGGAGGGAAACAAGTTACGAAGTGAGATAAGGTCGTTCATCTAAAAATATGAAGAATGCATATCTTCGAAGTTATGTTAGTTGACAACCTGATCATATGGTCACAAGAACAAAAGCTTGAGGGAGGCAAGACTGGCTGCTGTCAGAAATGAGAAAATCTTATCTACCTACACATCTTTTTACTTGTATTTTGTAACAAGTCTTCTTGTCCAACAGGGTGCGCTTTCCCGATTTTCCTATTTCAACCATTCTTGATCCTAAATATTGACTCTTGCTCGGTGAAAAAAGGAGACACGTCAGAGGAAACGCAAAACGAAAAACATTATCATCAATATTTTGCTTTCCAAAATAAGAAATCTAACTTTAAAAAAATATCTGGGAAAATGAAAGAACAAATCATGACATATCATGAGTGTGTAAAACAGTAATAGACCTATACAAAATAAATAAATAAATATTACAATATTTCTGAGGGTTTAGATAATTTGGATCAGATATTGGTATTCCAAGGATAAGCAAGTGAAATATTTTTCACTTATTTTGACTGAAAACCTGATTTACAGAATTTATATATATATATATATATATATATATATATATATATATATATGTGTGTGTGTGTGTGTGTGTGTGTGTGTTGTGTTAGTTACATCTTAGGAATCTACAAATATTTCACTTTTCAACAAAGAGATGTTTATCCTTGTTTTCCCTATGTAGTTCATAACACTTCATAATTTTATTGAAAAATATCTGAAGATGTGTATCACTTCGACTCTCCTGATTAATTTAAAGAACCAATTACTGGTTGGTAGCAAACTGGAATTATTATATTCGTCTCGGGAATATTATCAAATTCTCAATCAAATTTGGCTGATACATGAACCTTGTCGCAAATTGGAGTGATCACAAATCGCATTGAATGAATAAAAATATATACACAGAAAGCTATATTAGTCCATATATTCATATTCTTGCATAGGACTACTTCTATTTTGTAGTTGACCATAATCACAACAGAGTTAGTTAATACTTGAACTAATGATGATTTGCGTCTGAAACATTTCAACCAAAATCTCGCGGCCTACAATCTCGCCCGGCGGAAACCTGGATAACGTGTAACTTACGTAACTGAGATACAACACTGAAAAGTTTGCTCCATCACCATGATATTATTCTATGTGAACAATGCAATGAACATAAGTATTTAGTAATATTATGAAAGGTAATTTACACTTATGCATTAACAATTATAAAAAATGTGTTTGATTAGTGGCGCATATAGGAGGCTATCAAGCTCAAGCTCTCCCCGAAATAGTTTCATTATTATTTTTTCACATTATACGTAAAACACAAATGATTCATGTTGGTTCTCAAGCATCCCCCTCCGAAACAAGATCCTAAATACGCGACGGTTATGATAACAGTTGAATCAATATTAAAGTACATCTCTACAAGCACTTTGGCAGTTTATACTGGAAAATGTTTCACTATAGCGTAAGAGAAGCAAAAAGTTGATATTGGTCGATATTCGTAATGTATTTAAATTTTAGGAATTCGAAACGTGTGTACTTTTTTTCATTTCTATTCACATAATGATTGGATCAACTTCTAGCTTATGCGCATACCCACCGTTGCTAACGCACCTGCTCCCTACAGACGCACCCCCGCAAGTCCACCAGTTCATCCCATTGTGAACGTTTGTTGGCCACGAGACCAGAAATTCATCGATTATAATCTCAAAAACCACATCAGAAGTATCTTTTTAAATTTGAGACGAGGCAAGAAATACAACAATTATCGTCTCGTTTTCGAGACGAGAAATTCCTTCAGTCTCGTGGGCAGCACTAATTCACCCAAGTTTTGATCTCAAACACTGTTTTAGTGTTACACGATTGATATGTTAAAAAATATTACAAATTGATAAAATGATATTACGAAAGCAATGAAGAGCATTTATATACTTTTAAAATATGCAAGTCATTACACAATTTAGTCCAATCATAAGTATGGTTTAAATGCTGTTATATCACATTATTCGTGGACCAATCGTGACGCGGAATGGTTGTGATGAAATTAAGGAAAAAATTAGGGCATATTTTTTAAAAAACATAAATTACTAAAAACACAACAATAACATTTCGAGACAAGAGCGAAAGAAGTCTTTGAGGATTGGGACGAGACGAGATCTATTAAATTTAAGAGACGAGACAAGAAAACCTTATTTCTCGTCTCATCTCTTCTCATGGGGAACACTATTTGAACGAAATAGATAGATTCTTGCTTCAAATGACTACCTGGCAGATATTTGTGCAATATTTTTTTGGCATGAATAATTGATTTTTTGGCATATCAATCTGCAAGCGTCTCATCAATCTGTACGCTGTTATTGGGGCATTAGCCAAGAACAGAACCCCTGTAGAATACATTGGGTTATTATTTAGAAATGAAATGAAATCTTTGTGTTTTACGTGTCACGGTTATGCCGGCTAGGCTAAAGGAGACGGTGATGGTGAGAATGAATGAAAAATGGTGGAATGAAGAAAGTGGGAGAAAATGAGAAAACCTCGAGAAAACTCACAAACATGATGTTCATCCACCAGAAAGCCCACTTAGTGCGTTTCTGGGATCTAACCGGAGAGCACACACACATCAGAGGTGAGCACTCTACCACTGAGCGATCACGGTAACCGTTATTCTTTAGGGGATTATAATTTATGTAAAAAAATCCTTAAAATTCCCATATTCTTAATCCGCACGAAAATAGATTTGATGAATACTATTTCTTCTACCTGCGTTTATTAAACTCCCAAACTATTCTATGCAGAAGTATCGGAAATCTAATAGAACGGCAATGTCCGTCTATCTGTTAACAGGTATCACACCAAAAGCAGCAAGAGATAAGGAAAAGGGTTTTCTGGAAACGACTTAGCGTCCTAATAAAAAGTTTCATTTCCTCCGTCAATGTTCTTTATAAATCGTAATTGATAGAGATCGACCACCTACGGGCCATAAATAAAAAAAACTGTATTAGCTAGCGACAAGCGGTGTTTGGAATTGATTCAACATCTCTAGAAAATATGCCCTCTCCATTCCTATCTCTATTGAAAACTGGAACTGGTAGAAATTTACTATTTCGGGTTTCAGTATTGATTTTCATATAGCATACACGAAACGCTATATTGAAAAGCGGTCTCGGTCGTTTCCTTCTTACACATATATTAACTATTTTGCAGTTCGCTATACATCACAACAGGATAAATCGTCTTCGTTCTCTATGCAAACATTTCTCAGTTGATGCGACAAGTAAGCTAGTTTACTCTACACTATACAGGTCGAAACTACTTTTATAAGATTAACATTTCCCTCACTTGAAAGCAACACAGACAGATTTTCTAAAACGTTCATACGTCGTTAGCTCCAATATGCCCCTACAGGTAGCTATTCGCGGAGATGTTTACGTAGAATCAATGAAGTTTTTAAAGTCTATGAAGAGAGAGAAAACAGATTTTGCTCTTATCTACTGTCAATCTGCATTCCATCGGTTTCTGTATCTGTGGGGACAACCCGAAGTTCGCGCAAGTCACCTAACGGGGGCCAGAGAATGAAACCTACCTGGTTAGCCTCCTATCTGCTGTTCTGCATTGTTGCAAAATGTACTGACATATATTAAACAACTTTTAAATGGAAGAAAATTAATTTTTAATTAGCGCTCTCTAATATTACCCTAGCAAGAAAAAGTAAAAGTGAACATGCAATATTGATACTAACAAACATTTCGACGAATTTTGAAATGTATAAAATAAATAGTTTTTATAATATTTTGGAAAGAAATATGCCTTATTATTATACAGGGAAATCCTAACGCACTCCAAGTGTTGGACACAGCCTTAAAGTATTTTGTACTTCTCCTTGAGATATTTAGTTCTTTGGAAAGCTCTTGAATAGCTATTCGTCTGATTGTACTAACAATTTTAACCACTTCTTGGACATTTCCTTCTGTATTTTTATGTTAATCGACCTCCCGAACGTTGCTCTTGTTCTACTGACTCACTTTTAATCCTTCATATCACTTGTGAACAATCTTCAGAGTTTTAGCATTATCCCCATCATCAGTTTCAACTTTCCATGAGTTTGTTTGGCACTTTTTCCAACTTGAAAGACAACTTAATGTTCACGTGTTTTTGATGCGCAACGGACACGGTAAAGACAACCTCACTCTAGAGACTCTGAACGCTGACAGACAGATCAGAACATGTTCCTTCTTGACATTGTCTGTCTCAACGGATCAGGCTAATGGACAAATTATATCAAGTGGTTGTAGAATTAGCAGTTGCTGCTAAAATATCCATACAGCATATTTTTAATCACAACTTGTGAACTTATAATATACGTACGTCTAATTGGAATAATTGCAATATTAGTCTTACAACAAAATGAAACAATTATTACGCTTCATTACTGCTCAACTGTTTTCTCTTAGTCAAGCTCTTCCCTGATGGCCTATTGCAGTGGCTGCTAATGTAATTATGCGTTTTGACTCATCGTTTACCAGACTTCCACAAAAGTGGTGGGTGGCGAAATAAAAAATACGATGAAATTCTACAAACTTTCCTTATACTTAAAAGAAGTTACTACGTTTGTAACTAATACTAAAAATGCAATAACGTTTGGGTAGAGAAACGTAAAAAATAAAGTACTTTAAACATTTTTTTTTCTTTATTTTCTCGTTAGATTCAAGTTACAAACACCTACATTATCTGAATATGTTATATTACACCGGCGGATAAGAGCGCTGTTAAGTTTCCATGTATATATTAAAATAACCAAATTTGAAGTTGTTAAATGTTAGTTACGTAAACTATACAAATTAATTGTGTTAGGTTTAATAGGTTTATTCTTTGGAAAAGATAGATTCCATTCTTTATTTATGTAATATAAAATAAAAGTAATATTTCCTACCCTGTCTTTGAAGAACCTTCAGCATAAATTATGGAAGTATGGATGAGGCTGTGTCGCTGAGGTTCTTATTTTTTTTTTAACCAATGGTCTTATAATTTACGTTAATAGTAGTTAAGCATCTTTGTTCGGTGGTTGCTTAGCAAATGCCTTAACGCCCTCTGCCGCAGGGGTGGTTTCAGTACTAGCACCTGATTTGGTTCCACCAGATGCAGTTGTAGCTCCAGCAGCTGTGGTACTTTCAGCGGTAGCTCCAGCTCTTCCTCCATGAGTAGTAGTTTCTGTTCCGCCACTTTTGGTACCGGCTGCGGTTGTAGTGTCACCTGATCGCGCTCCGCTGGTTGTAGATTCAGTTGAGGTGCTGGCATCAGGGGCACCTGTACTTGGGGATGCTAAAGAAAGAATAACAGAAACAAAAGTTACGTTGTTATAAGTGACACATATAGTGTAGAAATACCTAGAACTATGAAACTAGTTTCACTCTCATTTAGCTCTATGTGACTGTTTATAGTAGTATTAGATCTATAATTTATCTTTGTCTTTACGTGTGCAGGTATGTGACTAACTCTGTTCATTTAGTTACGCTAGTATTTACATCCGTTTCTTCTTATTTTATTGATTTAAATGCAGAATTACATTTGTCTTATTTGAAATGGACTTGAGTTTTATGTGATTTTACATGGCAAGTCAATATATGTGTTCCTTGGATATCGAAGGTGAACTGTTATTACATGTATAAAAGAATGACAAGATATTCTATATCTATACATTTATACTTGGCAAAGAAATAACACATTTATGAATGAAATCTACACGAAGATGGGAAAACATGAAATATCAATTTAGGCAGTCATGCGATTTTTCGTCGGGTAGTTGTTCAAACCATTGGAAAAAATTATAATAACTTAATTAAGACTTTCATACTTATAAGGGAAATCACCCAATTGTCCGGCTCCGATTTCAATGATATATATATATATATATATATATATATATATATATATATATATATATATATATATATATATATATATATATATATATATATATATATATATATTTTGCTGATAGAGGACATGCATGCATCATTTGTTATGACAGTAATTTTTGCCATTGTGCATTTTTTATTTTTCTATAATTTTTAAGAGTTGTGATATGGTTATTAGAGATTACTGCAGAAGTCCCTTACTACCTTTTGTAAACGGAGTGTTAATGAAAAAACAACCATGGAGATACATATAAGACTTAGAGGGAAGTAGTATGGTAGGTATGACCTTGATGGAAGCCATCTTGAAATCCGCCATTTTGAATTAAGGTCACGTTTTTGAAATGGGAATAGGATAATGCGATACATAATTTCGGGATAGAATTTAATCAGGAAGACAATAATGAAGCCAGTTTTAAGATAGGCTCATTTGGGGAAAAATTGCAGGCATATTAGTCGTTTGTACTTACTATGTCCAACTAAACTTAGGTCAGACGGGATGGCTTATATTTCAAGAATTTCTCGATAATGTTCTGTTCGCATAATTCCATCGATTTTAGTTAACTCACCGACTCCAAGACATGAAAAATACTTCCAAACTAACACAGACCCTCCACCACGTTTTACTGCCGGCATTATGAATTCCGATAGCATTTTCTCACCTGCAGATCTGCGCACAAATCGTCGTCGTTTCTCTCCAAACATTTGAAACTTAGACTCGTCGTTCCACAATACACGTTTTCACTCTCCAAAACTGAGGCAAACTTGTATGTTTGACATATTATACTGTCTTTGAGTGCCAAGTTATCACATGTATCATTTATTAATATCACTGCCAAGCAACAAGTTTATGTCATAGTCGAAGTAGCTTTATGGCATGTTTATTACTTACAAAATACTTGTCTGAACTTCATGAGCGGTCGTATATATATATATCGTATCCGCCAGTAAACTGAAAGTATTTTAAACTAGTGCATAATGTTTTAATTCGTTTTCCCTGATAAATGTTTATATTATATTTGCCATCCCCGTATATAAATATAAATGTCACTGTATTAAATAAGAATATTAAAATATTATGTAAAATATATATATATATATATCCCAAAATGGAGGTTCATCTTAAGAGATATAATGATTGTGAGGAAGGAAAAAAATTCCAGTTCATAAAGAAGAAAACTAAAGAGTAAAGTTAAATTATTTAAAAAAAATAATTTCCGCTGTCGAAAAAGAAGTTCAAAGTAAGCATCACTAAAATCGTAATTTATAATACATTTTGTCTTCTCGTAAATCACTTATAAATTGTTTAAATGTGGCTTTATTTTTGTTTTGAACTTTCTATCACGCCGAAAGTTTCACCGAAACATGTAACACTTTCGACCATTAAAAACGAGATGTAATTATTAAAAACAGGTTTAAAAAGGAAAAGTTATGAACAATTAAGAAATGGAGTTCGGGGCGACATGACATCACTGCCCCGAACTCCGGTTTCATATAATGTTGTATTTGTTATCATATGAACTTTCTCTTCTAACACCCAAAGACGAAAATTACGATACTATTCGTGAGATTCTTAACAATCCTTACATATGACAACCAAAATTATATTTCGGAAAGGAAGTCAGAAAACAATTGACAAAATATACCTTTGTGAGGATAGTGTGATAATTATTAACTTATAATTAATGAAAATTTTAATCATGGATTTAACAAATATTGTAGTTTGAGGAGTAAAAAGATTTAAATTATTTGCCCAGCATTCTTACGATTCCACCAAGTTATTTTCTGTCGATTCGTAAATGAAAAGAGGTTAATGGAAGACATAACGTTTTCAAAAATGTTGAAGGTGTCATTCAAATGTTCTGATGTTTCATCTGGTATCAGTAATTATTGAATTTGCTTGTGATTGTGTTCTTCGCTCATTGTATAAACTATACGTTTACTGATACTAATATTTTATTTGAATAAATACATTTTGCATCAAGTGTCGGGTATTTTCTGATGTGGACATGCATAGTAATCAAGATATTTAGTGATAATGTGTTTAAGTGTTAGTTGTCGACAGTGTTTAGTGTGTCTCTGTGATTATTTAATTGTTTTCTTTTTATGCTCTTGTTTCATGTCGTGTGTATTTCTCTTTCACTCTTTAATTAATAAATAGGGTTCATTAGTAAATATTATCCATATTTAGATTTATTCTTTAGATTGCTTTTTTTCTTTGTCAGATGAAAACACAAACTTTGTGTTTTCTTCATTTAGAAAGCTATTTTATTCATTATGAATGCATTTGCATTTGCAACATATGTGTGTTATTATATACATCTACATTCCTTCAATCGAATTATTCAAAATTTGTTCAGGAAGTTATTTATTATATTTTGTCTTGTTTAACTAGTTTTGAGATTAATTTACAAATGTCATTTTTTTGTCTTGCAAATTTGAATTTTCTTTATTATTAGGTTGGGTAGCCAATTCCGCTGAACGTCGAATAAGTTGACACATGAGAGCGTTTTAGTCGTTTCCCTACAGGGCCAGCCCCGGGCAATCTTTTGCCCCGTGCAGTGGTATCATCTATCGTTTTCCTTCTCTAGAAAGAACAAATCTTAAAAGTCACGATTCTAAGTATGCACTCTATCGTGAAGAACAAAGGAGAAGGAAAGAGCACTCACATTCAGAAAGGCATAAATATTACAAATAAATTTCCGTTGTTTATCTTTAAATAATAATGTATTATGTTAATGAAACACAACTAAAAAAGAAAGATGATAATGCTTTTTATAGAATTTATTATCAATTTTCAATTTCAATGTATCAATTTGTAATTCCATTGCAACAAGTATTTTGTCTTTGTTTCTTATCTTCCATCTACATCTAATACTTAAAAAAACTTGTTTCCACTTTTAATGATAAGAAACTTGTTTGTGACAAAGACAACAACAGTTTTCAAATAATAACTATGGTAACCACTAAATGGAGGATATGTTAGAGAATTGCATTTACAACAATGAAGCAATTCCTGCTCCGATTTGTTTTACCATTTGCATTAGCACTGTCCATGTGACGTTAAACTAATGCGACTTAAACATGATTTGTGAATGCAGAATTTTAAAATAAAATTTCAACTTAATAAATTTAACTATCATTAACATGAAGAAATGAAATGAAATATTTGAGTTTTACGCCAACGGTTACCCCGGTTAGGATAAAGGAGACAATTATGATGAGAAAGGAATGAAATGATGGAATAAAGAAAGTGGGAGGAAACGGGAAAGCACCGATAAATCCCACGTGCACTGTGTTTGTAGTATTAACACGAAGTTTCCAGCAAAAACATTAATTTTAAATGATATAATTATGACAAAGTTTTGCAGCCCAATGGAAATGTAAGTCTTTCACATATGGGCGAGCCAGCCCTGCTTCCGTATTTTCTCTCCTACTTTCTGTCGTGATAACAGGGATTTGCTGTAAGTCATTGGTTATCAATTTATTAAATCTTTATTCATTTAATTCTTTCCACCTCATTAAATATACATTTTACACGATATTTAATTTGCTCTTTAATGCATATTCTTATCACTTTTCTAATTTTTCTAATTTATATAAATTGGCTTTTATTAATCGGTTCCTTTCATATTCATACTTTGTTTATTTCTAAATTTATTATTTGGCGATTTTCTATACAACTTTCTTCATTCATTTATTCACTTTGTTTCCAAGAATTTTCTGCAATGTATGTGTTTCATATTATGCTTATATCTAGTCTAATGTTTATTTCATAAAAGTATTTATCTCCTAAATTTTCAATTTTTATTTAATTCCTAAATGAATAAAGTTTTCCTTCTACAAAAAGGAAAAGAATTAGGCACCTTTTAAATGCCCCATTCGTAAATTTTACGTTTCCTTTTGTAATGGTTTGATTTTTCTTTGACATTTTATGTAACATACAATGCAACGTTAATAAGTTTACAGGATTTCCTGTAACTTACTTCACAAATATATTTTTATTATAAAGTTTGTTTTATTTGAACTCCTTTATGGGATCAATTAGGACTTTTAGATTTTATTTATAAATTGTTCCCTTATGTTTAATCATCTCTTCTTATAAGCTCATCTTTCCCGTTTCGTTTCTTACAAGTAGTTTCTATTTCCCCGTACTTTGGTGTATAAGGTTTATATTTGTATTTTGTTTTGTATGTCTTCGTCTTAAAAAAGTCTGTTGCAACAAATAAGCATCATATCTTAGATTATCTTTATCAAAGTTTTTGTTTCCGTTTAAGAGGCATTTTAATCGATTTTACCTATTTTGTTCTCCCAAATTACTTAAAAGAGTGTAAATTCTGATTTTTACTCTCTATTAATTCACGGGTATAATTCTTAAAATCTTATTCGTTATTAGGTCTAAATTCCTTCTTGGCGTAACAACTAATCTATCTGTACTTCAATTTGCAAGAAATGATTCCCCACTGCCGTGAGAATAGTTTTATCCTATTAAAAATTATCTCTTTGTAACGATTTTCTTTTAGTTTTGGGCGCCAGAGATAAAGTTCAGAGTTCAGAGATTAAAAATCGAAACTTTACAGTTTTAAAAAAGCAGATATTACCAAACCTATTTATTGTCGTGGAAATAAGGAATAAGATATTTCGAAGTGTAAACTTCGACCAAAATTAGTTTAATTTACGTACTTATAGCTGTTTTTGTGTTGAGGTCATGTTTGATCACTTCTACTGACTTCTTAAACAGCACTAAAATAAGTCATTATTATCTTTATGAAAGAGTTAAGATGTGGTGAATCTAATTGCTAATTAGTTCCTTTAGTTACTGATTTTACTATGAACTGCTTATATTGCATATTTGTGGACTTCTGAGAACCAAACCTCGTTGTTAACCTAAGATGTTAAATGTCGGAATCTAACTTAACAAGAAAGTAGAAATAAATAGTATTTAGTGCTATTATTACTGTTAGGGTGAGAAGGATAAATGATGTATTTTTACACTAATTTTAAGTTGATTGATGTTAGTAATTTACAACTTCTTTGGGATGTCAATAAAACGAAATTTCTATTCGTTTGAAGAGAAGATTCTTCTGATTTTGAAAAGAAGTCGTTTATTGGATAGGATTCTGTAAGAGGAGTCTACTATTAACGTTGATGTTTCTAACGCTCTCTTTTCGCATAAATGTAGACTTTTGCAGACACAATATTTTTTGATCTATAGATAGACTTTAAAATATCCTGGTTTGCATTGTGTGTGTAAGCAATGGACTTAGTTGTTTTCTTCTTATACGAGATTAAACTGTTATTACTTTCCTTGAGTGATCTTGTTCCGAGGAACTTTAAAATATAGTCACTATGGAAATATATATATATATATATATATATATATATATATATATATATATATATATATATATATATATATATATATATATATACATATTGCAGGAAAATAGTGTCTGATAACGAATGTGCAAAAACAAAGGCTGACCAATGGAAAACTTTCAGATTCGGGCTTCAGGCAGAATGGTGTTGACTGTAATGTCTGTGTTTATTTGAACTACAAATGAATATATCATTTAACATTCTGTGTAACGCTCATACCATAAATGCCAACTTATTCCGAAACGTTGTAGCGGATACATACTGAACTAAACCAAAAGATATTTTCCGTTGGTAAAATTAACCTGATATAAGCAATTGAATGTACATTCTTTAGTTGTAAGGACAGTTACTTCAATAAAGTAAAAACAGATGAAATTTATTGTTCTAATAGATGAACGTAACAAAATCTTCAAAACGTTAGCGTCAATTGTAGAGAATGATAACAATTTGATTTACATATTATAACATACTTTAACACTTACAAAATACTTCAGGAAACTGTATCAGAAAGCAGAAAATTTTTGGAGTGTGAGTTAAGTGAATATAATTAACATTTACGAATGGTAGTATATTGGTTATTGAAATGTTTTCTTCATCATTTTTAGTTGATTTTCTAGTAACATGTCTGCAAATTACTATTATAATGTTTCATATGAAATTTCACTAAACTTACGTTTTCCGTATCCATGTTGAACAACCTGTGAAAATAAAAAATATAGAGCATATTACTGGCAAGTCCCATTACAGAAAACAATCAACGTAATGCAATATCTGTAACTTTATATTAATATATTTGTTGTAAACCATCGCCAACTATTAAAGAGAAATGTGTAAGTTAATGAAGGTAATTTATTGGACCTATATACTCTTGTGCATAAGGACTCACCACTAGACGTATTGTTTTACTATAAAACCATACTAAATTAAGATATTACAATGAGTTATAATGATAAGATAGAAATCAGGTTAAACACTACAACCAAGTACATTTATTGAAATAATTGCTGAGTTGCGCAACAAAAAGACGCACTGAAAGTAGGTGTTCAACTTCTAACAGATAAGGAAGGGAAGCCGGTAGGTAATTGATTAGTGATTGTTGTCATGAAACAAAAACGATTGCGGCGTAACATCTTGTTCTAAATGTATTGTTCAATAAAACCACTTGTTACTCAGGTACGTTTAAGAGAGAAAACATAATCAATAGAATAAATACCGAGTTTTCAGTTTATTTTTTATGTTTATTGTCTACGTATATGTTTGAAACTAGTCGAGAGGCACGTGTAAAAATTATATTTCCCTCTGTGAGAGTTGGAATGAAGCCAAAGTCCAAATAACCAAAAAATCCAGTTATACAGTCGGTGATGTCAGACAGTAAGAACAGAAAAGAAGGAAAACTACTGTAAATCGGAAGCAGATCTTATGCGATTCAGTGTTCGTAGGTTTTCTTAAGAAAATTTTCCCTAGTTTGTTGAGAGTCGAATTCCTATGACAGAAGTTATGGATAGGATTAATTTAGTGCAGGGCCGTGCTGCAACACAGTTGCCAACTGGGAAACTACTTTCTAGGAGGCCCACTCACATGTACGTACTGTCTCCTTCCCCGATAGTAAAAGGAATCCGGAACTGATACTCGGATCAAGTATGCTGAAAAGTTTTAAAATGTAGATTTAAAACTTTTTTAAGACAGTAATTTCTCCCCTACACTGACTGATCTGACGTAATGCCTAATCACCCATTCTTCTCTTGCAACTGTACAATCGTCTGCACAAGCATATCTGCAACTAAAATAACAATGCCGCACTTGTGTCTTAACCCTTTCATAGGCGACCCTGCTGCGTATACAAATATACATCTGAAGCATCAGAAGCAATTTGTAATTCAAACAAACGAAACACTTCTCCATTGTCCTGTATTAACAGCAGAATCGTAGCTAGCGGGATTGGGCGAGCGAGAGCGTGGTCTCGGGAGCTAATAGAAAAGAAAGTGCCGAACGAGCAAGAAAGAAAACTGTTGGAAATGAATGAACGACGTGTCGCGCCGAAAAAGTATTGACGCTCTATTAAATGAATATTGTTGTGGGATTGCAAAAGGATAATTTAAAAAACTTCTTCTTCGCTTCGCTCGCAACCAAACGTTTCAATAAGTCACAACAAGCTTTTAGTTATTGCTTAAAGAAAGTTATACATGATTTGGTACAGAAGGCCGCAAGCTGCTATTTGCGCAAGAATATTAACAGTGAATTTAAACAAGGGGAATAATAGCATTTTTGAACTTGAAAGAGAAGTAGAACATGGGCTTAAGAAGTAAGAATTTAACCTAACGAATTTCGCCTTTTTCAAAGACTGATCACTACCAATGATTTTTTAAAATTCCACTGACATGAAATGCTTCCAATTTGAAGAAATTTAATGGGACGGTTTCACCATTAACTAGTTGTATCGCCAGGATATCTTTTTATGCATACATATCAAGTTGTGTGATAGTTTTATCTATCAAAATACATACAATCATATACACTACTGTAGTTCAGTTTTCGAAAAGTGTTTATTCTAATTAATACACATCTTCAATTTATACCATTTACTGCAAAGAGTTCACTTCTTCTCGTAAAATTTTCTTTTCCTAGTCCAAAATTTAGGGATCCTGCAAAAAATGTTTCTCTTGTCTTCAAAGAAATTTTGAAGCTGTTTATATGCAGATACGCTACACTTCGATACGAAACAAATTACTACGTGCTTACATTGTCTGGGCGCATCCATTCGTTTTCCCCCGCTCTTAAGGGAAATGATTATGTCAGTACAAATGCAGTAGAGATGCAGTAGTACCTATATTAAACGAATCTGCAATGTAGGTAGCATCTAAGGATGAACATGTCACACTTGTAACAAGCAAAGACTTCTGAATAGGTGGCATGGCTTTAGGATGCCTTGCAACCAACTTTAAAAGATAGTGTTTACTGGGACTTATCCTTCGTTAGGCAATTGTTAAAATTAGTAGCAAAATCGATCGTACGGTGAGCAGTAACGTTGACAACTGTCATGTCCTTAAGAGCGTTGTTAAATTCCTGGTATGAAGCTTCATTCTCCCAGGTTGAGTGATCTATCGGAAGAAAGGTAAGATACTTCTATTGGCCATTTACAGATATTGCATCGAAGATTATTCTCTTTTTCTATTCTTGCAGCCGTGGAGGGCTGTCGGAGATAAGTTCTTCCTCTCCAATCTTTTGAGTTATTTCCCTTCTGGTGTGTACAATTTATTCACCATCTCCCTTTTGTCATGGTAAGAGACTAGTTTGTCATGAAAGGCTAGTCCCACTAAACTCTTCCAAGAGATAACACAGATGTCTCTAGAGACCATTTAAAGTCATTTTGAGACTGGCATGATCTGGTAGACCAGCTTCAAGGTTATTCATGAAGTCAAAATCATTTTTCGGAGCGTGAGCAGGGATTGGCTCATGCCAGCATACAGAGTACAAAAGACAGACGAAGACGCTACGTTCATTCGCATTTGGTTTCAGCTGGTTCCAGAAGAAAATCTTTATAATATAAATAGCCTTTGTCATTCAGCTGGCATCCTGGAAAGTGCCAGGGTCTTCAGGTTGTTCATCCAAGAAGGCATATGAAAGAACCAGAAATTATATGTAATTCGATGTTGGGGATTTTCAACTGCATTTTTAAGTAACTCAATGCTCGGGATTTCAGGTCTGATAGCTTCCCGGATTCCGATAATCTTTCCCTCAGATCAGGCTCATAGATTGCTTAGCTTCAATAATTATGACAAAGAGAATGCTATAGTTCCTTAAAACGAGCAAA
The DNA here is from genome assembly GCF_964235325.1 of Thermobia domestica. Taxonomy (NCBI): domain Eukaryota; kingdom Metazoa; phylum Arthropoda; class Insecta; order Zygentoma; family Lepismatidae; genus Thermobia; species Thermobia domestica. The sequence continues at coordinate 19,117,725 of NC_137457.1, forward strand.
CAGGTAGATGTTCGGCCCTACTGAAGGACCAAACTTGTACTTGAAGACGTCCCACACAATGACTTCCAAAACGTGATGCCGACAGGGTATCCAGAAGAGCTCCTTAATCTGCTGAATTTTGATGCAAGCTTCCTGCAAAAGGCTGGTGTTCCGTGATGTTGTGTCTAAGACAAGTTGATCTGCAACCCACATTCTAGGATTTCCGAACAACTGGCTTAGGCTTGAACTATACTTATGCTTCAGTCACTCAATAGGTTTTAGATATCGCATTCCAGACTATAGAAATCAAGACCATTGTTCAAATATAGACAGTATTATATGGTTATCGTATCAAAGACCATATGTTTCATGAAATATACATGATAATTTCAAAGATGAACTAAAGTAAACATTTTCGGACAGTTCTAAGTTGTGTTTAATCTAGTTCATATTTCGCATACAGGTTCTCAATATAAAATGGAAGTAAGGCACAGTGTATCTCATTATGTAAAACCCATTGCTGATGAACCACTTTTATATATACGTGTTAGTGTATTATCAATATGTTAATTTATAATAAGTGGCCTTCAATTTAGGACCTTCATTCATTAAAAAATTTAGTAATGACTATAATTTCAAACATATGTAATAGCCAAACTACATTTGGATTTTAAAGAGAAATATTAAACATATTCTTCATCTCCATCGAGCAATATTGAGAAATTCGCAAACAAGGCTCCTTCTGAGTTTCTGTTACATTTCACAAAACATCTTTTCTACCGCAAAACAATCGAAATTAAAATGCTATTTGTGTGATCACATAAAAAATAAAATTTCAAAAGTCTACAATTATTACTGGAAATTAATGCTGTCACCCATTTTGAACATTTTAAAAGCTCGTAGTTTCTAATGCATTGAAATTTCATTTATTATCGATAGTATGAAACTTTAATAAATAGTTGTAAATTTCTACAACTGTTCTCCAATTGAATTTGTATACAACCAAAGGTAATTTTGTATAGTTTAAAGAATCCAATACAATCCGCTTGAGAAATGCTTTTATTTGGAAAAGAATACTAATGATCAGTTTTGGCTGTTGCAATGGTTTGCCGAAGCAGCTTGATAAAAAAAAAAAAAATAAAGTAGCATAACGACAAAAGTTGGTTCCCTTACATATATATATATATATATATATATATATATATATATATATATATATCAAGAGCTTGTTGAAATGAGTGTTGGGGAGGGCAGAGACGAATTCTACTCCGTGTCTCGGGAGCCGAAATCTCTAACCACGGTTCTAATTAACAGCGACCAAGGAGGCCCCCAAAATTTTAAAAATTACTGAAAACACTTTTACCATTTATTCACTTATTCAACATTTATTCACTTATTCCATATATTAAGACGTTTATCTTGATACGAGAAATATATGAAGGTAAACCCTAAGCTTGAAACGAGAATCTTCTATAAAAAGGCAATGTTTTCTAAAGTGAGATATAATACATTTATGTCCCGACGTGAAAATGGTAGCAGAGGACAAATTAGAGATATATCAAGAAGACTTTCCATTCAGGTATGAAAGAATATGTTAATCCCAAGTAAACTCTAATGCAATTTTACAATACACAAACACATAGAACAGTACTCAATTATATAGCTATATATATATATATATATATATATATATATATATATATATATATATATATATATATATATATTACTTTTTATTTCAGAGAAGATGAAGTTAATTTAAAAAGTACTTTTAACTTATGAAAGGAGCCTTCAAAGTTATATTTTACGTTAAAATAAACTAGCACTGTGTTTCGGTTCTATATTGTTAAAAATAATTTCTTAAATTTGAGAAACTGTATCGTATGTGTGTACCCACACAACATTTTCTTACAAATGAGCTTTGACAATTCTTATTCATGATGGAAGTAACAATATATTTTCCTCGTTCCGCCTTATAAACTTAATCTATTTTTCTTCCTTTCTCATTAATGAGAGTTTCAAAAAAAAAATAAAATAAAATAAATGAAATGAAATCTTTAAGTTTCTGTCCCACAGTTATGCCGGTTAGGCTAAAGGAGACGGTGATGATGAGAAACAAATGGAGCAGTGGAATGAAGAAAGTGGAAGAAAACGGGAAAACTCCGAGAAAACCCATGAGCACAGTGTAATGAGAGTTTCAAACTCTTGTGGCTAAGGAAAGATATTTTCGGTGCACGGAAAGAAACAGTTTCTCAGATTTAAGAAACTATTTTTAACAATGTAATTATACTTTGTTTTCTTTACTGGATTTTATTTATTTATTTCTGTGTCAGAACCGAAAAATAAGTTGACGCGAATTCGTCATTCCGAATATCCAGAATTCGAAAGGTAATTCAAATTGTTTTAAATGTTTCATGGCTTTAACATAATTTTTTTTTTTATAGAACTGAAATCTTGAAGTTTATGTTTTTAAACAAAATGTAATATATGATCATCATTTTCTTTAAACAAAAGCAATAGATGTGTTTTATTAACTTGGATGTTATATGCAGTAGTTGTACATAATAAAAGTAATATCTGAGTTACAAGAAATTATGATATTAATGTTTCTTTATTGTATATTGTTTCACTATATAATATTAAAATAAATATTCATAATTTGACTTCGGTTTTGTGGTTATATTTTGTGTTTGGTTCTCTTATCCCCTATGAAGAGCTCTGGTACAGATGAACTTGGCTCTACAACACTGGAAGCACAACTCCTTCTGGGCAGTGCAGGGATTTTAATGGTTTTTGGTACATCAATGGACAATGATCTATATTAGATTTCAAAGGATTCTTTAGATGGAAACAACGCCTCTACCGACGGAAAGTTTTATAATAATAATTTCATTTGGTTTATGTGAATTGTATAGAAATAAATTTGTTTCATTTCTTCTCTTGAAAAATGGATTTAAGCCTTATTTCTTGGATTTTAACACTAACGATTATATTCTAACCGACTGCAGTTACCGTTATCCATTTAAAAAAATCTTCTTAACTAAGAGAACAAAAATGGCTGGTATTTTGTTCAGGCCGAAAGTGTGGAAAAAAGTGAGACATGTCGTTTTGTATTTATCACTTTGAAAATAACATGTGATAACACTTCAAAGATAAATAGAAATCAGTGCATGACCAGTGGCATCATTTTATATTTCCCCATGAGTGAAGTGGACTGACCACTAACATAAGCATTTCACATCTTTTATTCAATTTGTTAAAAATACATGTGTTTCTGTAACCCGTGGTGGACATTTATTATCTTGGCCTACCCGAAATGAGGGATCTGTTTGTGACTCTGAAACTGACACTGGAAATGAAAGCAACTGAATTTCTATCACATAACTTTTATTGAAATATGTATTGTATAGAAAAAGGAGGGTTTAAATACTTCGTACAAATATACTCTGCGCGTATAAAGATTTTTTTATACTTGATTTATATACAAAAGCCTCAATACTAAAGTATAATTTGTAATAGGTAGCAATAAACATTTTCAATTACATAATAAACTAACCGAGGTTCATTATTAATTGAATAATAATGCCACTAAAAGGGAGGAAATTTCCGGCTATACAGCCTGGTTGGTATATGAGGCCCACGATAATTGTTCAGAAAAAAAGAAACATCCTGGTCTTAAGCACCAACGACAAGTGTTGATTACTAATGATTTATGTACAGATACTTTACTTTTCAACTTACTCGCCATGCGCATATAAGCACTTATCATGCAGTAGTTTCATGATTTCACATGTATTAATTTTACGAGGGTACTTTCAAAGTTTTTAATGTGACACTGAAGTCGTGTCAATGGTAATAAGAGGTACATAGCATATAGTGCTATCTATGGGAAATATTACATCAGTTTCAATTGCTAGTTACCTAAGTTCGTTGAAATTAGTCGTTTGAATCAGTCGCTCTGCATTCGGTTCGCATACTCTGTTATGCTACTACAGTCCGCATAGTTGTTGCCAGGGCTGCAGTGAAGGATTATGGCTTCGGGTTGATTTAACACTTACCCAACAACCCAGAGTTAGCACTATAACCCAAGCAATAGTAGTATTGTCTGTGTGGACTGGATCATTGTCATGCAATATGACAGCATAAAGCACAGTTACTGATTTAAATTACTCCCTCAACGAACTGACAGATTTATAGCTAAAATTCGTTCGTTACATTCTCCATAGAAGACACCACAGGTTATGAAAGCATACTAGTGGCGGTACGAAATTTCACTGGAAAGATTGAAACCTTTACAAATACCCTCTTAATAAGTTACTGTCAACTTATTCAACCATATATAATAGTCTTTCAGAATATGATAAATGGTAAAGTGCTCTGCAGAAAGAGGGGAAACTCGATTTTAGAGCACTGAATACTCCACGCTCCACGCGTAAGTATATGAAACATAATGTTGAATCCTGGCAACTGTAAAGTACGCTGCGTAATACATTTTTCTTAATTTGCATTTGTTAAAGACTTTCATCTCAAGGACCCTAAACACTTAGAATCCGTTAAATATTTTCTCACTGTGGTAAAATTGAAAGGCATATTGAATACGCTAGTGTTAACGAAACTAAATGACGGTATATAAAAATTTGTATCACACTATAACCAATGCTATAATGTACCTGTATATGGGGAATATGCTCGAGAGTAGTGTAGGCTATACACTTTAAGAACTGTAAATGTTTCATACAATTCGTTTCTCTAAAACAAAATGAATTAACATTTCTAGCTTCAGGTACTATAAAAACACCTTGTAGAATGAAAGAAAACTGTGATCAATAGTTCAGTAATTGGTAGAATGAAAATAAGGGAGAAAACAGTATAATCCCGAAAGAAAGTGGATACAAAGTTGTAAGTCAGAAATCTACGTAGCCCGCGCTCAAAAATGGAACATCTTGCATTAGAAGTCAACGATCTACCACAGAGCCACTTGGCCTCTACTTGTGGTTTAGGTCTCAGAACAGAACGATCTTTCTTTCTGAATTATTCTCGTATATCCTATAAATTATACGTAGAACTGTTGATACTTGTTTCGCTTAGCTTCTGCGCTAAACTTGGAAATTTAGTGGCAAAGAAACAAACATAAAAAAACTTACCGTAGCTAAGATAACACAACAGATAAGCCAATATCTAAGGTTCATGTTCTCCAATCGGTGGTAAGATGGATACCTGAATTATATAGGTAATTTTGGAGATGGAAATACTTCTTTCTGGCGTAATATTAGAACAAGTATTTCAAGAACCTTCTTCGATGTTAACTTATATTTATGCACATGTTTATCAAATGCAATTATTCTTGGATCCATTTTTTTTAAGGAAAACTCAGAAATATCACAAATTTGCCTCAGAATATCAGTCACAGTTCAGAAATATTCCACATTATGTGAACTTTCACGAATGCAGCTTATTTAGCGTAACATGACCATATACTGCAAGAAGCAATTGTGTCCAGTAGAAATACCACTAAAATCAAGTTCTTCCTATTCAAAATGTAAAGTCAATTACATTTTTAATTGCATGTTCTCAATTTAAGCATAAAGTAACGTAAAATATTGCGACAATGTATGTTGTTGCCGCGTTTGTTATTAGTTCTAAGAATTCATTATCTTTCTACCAGATTCTATGAAAAACTTTAACCATGAAGACATCATTCGTTCTTTTTAGAAAGAAATCCCGAAATAGCTGGTTTACAAAATCACCATGTACATTTCCTGCTATTTTGTGTAAACAAAATTCAAAAATTGGTGTATTGATTTCAAAATAGTTGAAAAAGTCACAGACATGAAGATGGACATCTATAAAGAAGAACAGAGAAATCTCAATTCGTGCCAAAAGAATTTTCGAACAACAATGAGCGTATCTGCGAAGAAGAGAGCCGTTGTTAATGGTTATAATATGAAATATGTCGCTATGATTTTGGTATATAGAATGATATACATAAAGGCATTAAGTAATTACATGGATGTAGTTAATGGGCTGTTGTGACTCAGTAGAACAACCATCATTTCTGACGTGTGGAGATCCTGATTCGATCCCAACGTCGATAAGTTGGCTTTGTGATGGACAAATACCGTATATCTAGGTTTCCTTGAAGTTTTACAGTTTTATCACACTTTCTTCATAGCACCATTTTATTCACTCTTATCATCACTATCTCCTTTAGAATCGGAAAATATTCCTGGAAAGTTTATATATATATATACTCAATACTGATTAGAGTAGTATCCATTATAGAAAACGCAACTGAATGTTTCTTTAAATACATTTTCCACCCATTGATTAGTTAGTTATCATTTTATTTCATCTTCTAGGAAAAACATTTACTTCATACACATTTTCTTCTTAGTAAGGATTTTTTTTTGGTGTGTAAAGTGTCAGGCAATACACTTAACTTCTAATTAAAATATACATACTAGTTAGATGTGTAAACATAGTTGGCCCGCAACTGTTATCTATTCTCTTCTTAATTATCTATTAATATTGAGTTCTCTTTGGGACTGTTCGTATGAAAATTCTATATATTTGTCACCTCAGGACCACGTTTCTGAAGCTGAAGATGTTGGAATGTGGGGAATGTTTGATCCTCCTCCAAAAGACGGCTGAGTGTACTCTCCTGGCGTCTTTTCGAAATGAATATTTTCAGATTATATAAATATGATTATGCCTATATGCCTGAGGCGAGATGTAAACCACTAGGGAATTAAATAAGGAAATATACACACACAGAGTGCTATCTACACTGAAATACAAATCCATAGTTTAATTTTACCACACGTTTGTTAGTAGCGTTTGATACCAAATTTGGTACTAAATACTTAAAAAAACTACACAAATATATATATTTAGTATCAAAAGAAATTACAAAGTCATTCTATCTGAGAGCTACAGTTCAGTTTGTCATCCATATAATACAATGGAAAAACATAGTTTTAAGAGTGTTATTTAATTTCTTCTGTTCTCGTATTTAAGATTGCACTTGTATATACGGATTCTTGAAATAGGTATTTCCAGGCACGGATTCATGACTTGATGTAAAAAAACTAACCCGGGATGGACTACACATGAGGATCGGTCAAGTGACTCAAGTGGCATTTTATAGTGTAAACTGGAAGTTTATGGAAGAAATTTACCTCTATAAATCCCCTTTGATGAACACCTTCTTGTTCGCAAAAGTAAATCTTCCCTAATGGTCTAGTAGTGTCAGTGAGGTATACCCCGGCTTTGGGTACTTCCAGACATGACAACATATTTTTATATCTCTCTAATCTACTGTTTATCTACTGAATACCGTGTTTTGCTATTTACTATTATTGCGTTTTGCTTTAAGTAATGCCACTAATAAAATTACTACTATTACTATTACTACTATTATTATTATTATTATTATTATTATTATTATTATTATTATTATTATTATTATTATTATTATTATTATTATTATTATTATTATTATTCATGGGTTTTATATCTTAATAATATAAACGGCATTATAAATAGTACCGTTTTGTACGTTTACAGCTTTTTCTCATCAAAAAATAGGCTATCGTCGTAGCGGACGTTACAACGAAATGTGTTTCTTCCAGTTAGTGATGGGCAAATGCAATACCAAGGTCTTGTTCTTGGTCTTGCACATTGAGTCTTGGTCTTGGTCTTGCACTGGAACCCATGGTCTTGGTCTTGCACACCCAGTCTTGATCTTGATCTTGCAAGTCTTGCATTTAAGAAATCTCAACCTTTTCATAGGTAAATTTTACTATGGATATAAGGGATAATAAACTCTACAATGCACCAATAGTAACGGAAATAAAATGTATGTTTCTAAATGTAATATAATTTAACGTCGTGTAAGTATGATGATAGTATACAAAATAGGTCATGACCTTTATTTTTTTAATGGGTGCTCACGCTTCACTACTTATAAGATTTGCCTAAATCACAACGTTTCGTAATTTGTTTATATTTTTTAACAGATCCAACACTCCACTGGTTCCCAAATTACCGAAGGTACCCCTGAGACGCATGAAAGATAACCAGACATCACAGATTATTGAAATACCATGACTTACAAAATTATTTTTACACTCGAAAGGCATCAGATTTTTCTTGTCAACCACGATTAGCTAATCCTTGTATTAAACAAACTTCCAATTAAATATTGAGATTTCGTTTTACTGATTCTAATATGTACTCCATGGAGCAGAAACATTGACATTACGCAAAAACGATGAAAAAATTGCAGGCTTTCGGAAACATGGGCATGGAGAAAAAAGTAGAGAATTGGCTGTGTTGAACGGAAAACGAATGAGAAGGTGTTAGAAATATTAGCAGGAGGAGCAGAAAAGAAGAATTTTAGACATTGTTAAGAGGAAAAAGAGGGACTGGTTAGGATATTGGCTGAGGAGGAACTGTATTATGAGGGACGTGCTAGAGAGTATTGCGGAAGGAAAGAGAGGGAGGGAGTGAAGCAGACTAGTTGAAAGAAGGTATTAAAACAGAAAATTGCTACGTCAAGACGAAGAGACTAGCTGAGGACCACCGAATGTCGAACATTGCCAGTTGCAGCAAATAATCTCTAAATAATGGCAGAATAGCTATGATGATGATGATGATATGTTTAGCAATATTGACCAAAAATGAGAGAGAGAGAAAATTAAAATAATAATTATTATAATCAAACCTCTTAATATTTTAGAATAATTTGAGTGAAAACTGAAAATGCCTCAACTGTCTACGTCCTTTTTTAAACTCAATTTATATAGATAAATACTGTTGACCTGTATTAGAAATACAAAATAACGGCATAAAACTCGAAGTTATTTGAAGTCTCACTTGTGAATATGGATTACTAGTATCAAGTACCCACTTCGTTGGGTTAAACTATACTAAATAATAATAATAATAATAATAATAATAATAATAATAATAATAATAATAATAATAATAATAATAATAATAATAATAATAATAATAATAATATATTTCGTTGGTCAGTCACGCTTTTACTAGACCTATTAGTAAAGCGCTCTCTAATATCGGTCATTTTCGATTATTTTAATGTTTCTCTCCCCCTCTCCTCCCAAAGTTGTGGGGCTGAATTTGGATTTAAACGGCATCACAAGTGTCACTGTTCGTCTCAGGGATCCCGAAAATAATGGATTCGACACTAATATCCGTCATTTTAAATAAACTTATATAACTCCTCCTCCCCAATGTTGCGAGGCACGGCATCGGAAGTGTCGGGGCATTGTTCATCTCAATGACCTCGAAACCATGAGTTCGCCATTGATAATGGTCATTTTCGATCTTTTTTATATATCTTTCCGCTCCCACTCCTCTAAAGTGCACCGTCAAAGTGATATGACAGAAAGCATCTCAGGTCCGATCCTCATCTATGTTGAAAATAAGATCGAGTTCTCTGGGGTGGTTCAAGAGTTATTAAATTTTATTAATTTTTCTACATTTTCCCTCTTCTCCTTCTCTCCTATGTTCTACCGTCAAAATGATTTGCTAAAACCACCCCAAGTCCGAACCTTATCTGTGTTGAAAATTTGATCGAGATCAGTCGGGTGTTTCAAAAGTTATTAAAAAAAATGAAATGAAAGCTTTAGTTTTACGTCCCACGGTTATGCCAGTTAGGCTAAAGATGACGGTAATGATGAGTAATGAATGAAATGGTGGAATGAAGAAAGCGGGAGGAAACGGGAGAACCTCAAGAAAACCCACGAACACGGTGTTTGTCCGCCAAAAAGTCCACACTGCGCGAGCTGTTATCGAACCAGGGATCCCAAGCACCGGAGGTGAATCCTCTACCACTGAGCAACCGCGCCTTCCATTAAAAGTTATGAATTACCGGGGAGATGAGGGGTATTGTCCCCCTCAATCACATTTTGTTCTCCCCAAAGAAGTCAGCTAAAGTATCCCCACCGGGGTGCTCACTTACCCCCTCCCCCTCAAACTATGCTTAGTATGACACCAAATTTCACTGCTTGTTGTCATTTTTTGTTCGTTTAATCTTCGAACTGTATTTAGAAATGAGTGATGTAAACTATTCAGTTTTGGTCTTTCTACTTACCATCTAATTACCCACTATTTTCACCGTTGTTTAGTTGAACTATATTATTATGACTACGGTTGTTACTTGCAACCGTGCCTTCGTACCCTTCAGTTCGTCATCGTTCGTGAATTTGAATGTGCTAATTGGGTAGTCAGATATGCATTTGTAAATGTGCTTAGCGGTTGGCCAAGAAGACGTAAACAAATAGCTTCTTCCTCTATCCTTGACGAATTTCGGACATGTTATATTCATCCTCTACTTCGTATCGAGTATCATTTTATTTTATTTTTTTAAAATTTCATTTTCCAGTGTATTCTTTGTTAGCACATTGTCCTTATTCCCTAGTAGTTTGTTTATATGCAACTCAAAAGTTGCATTTAATTTGTGATAATTAGCGTAGTAATCACAGCCTTTTACTGTTTACAGAAATGAACTCTTGAAACTATACTCAAAATCTGGGATATAGGTATTCTCTCGTATGTTAACGTACACGCTGGGGATGCAACCCTAGTGAGCAGAAATGTTAATGAAGATGAATAAGCCCATAATTGAAGATTTGTTTCAGCATATGTAGCTTTTGTTAATACGACTGGTTCTCCGTGTCATTACCCGTGTCTGTATAAGCACTTCAACTTTTTAAAGTTAACCCTTTTCTTTCGTTGTACAGTTTGCTATCCACGCCAATAATGTCTGAAAAACTTCAATGTAATGCTTGCCTTTATTTGAATAACGTAACACATAGTAAATCAACTCATCTCTAACCTAATAGTAAAGTAATTGTAAGTGTTGACTTCCTGAGCTCCGTCACGAAATCGATATTTCGAGAAAAAAGCATGAAGAGCGTAGCTTTAGTGGGGAGTAGGAACTCAATCTCGAAATTTGAATTGAGAGTTTTTTTTTTTAATATTTTGCTTTCGATTTGACCTTGATACCAGAAATCGGGCCCAGCAACAATCTGTTTCTCGTATGATAGCCTAACACATATAATTTTTTTAAAGTATGTCCGGTTTAACCTTAATTTTAGTGGTTTTCATAACACTGAAGTAGGTTTTCTTTTGCAAGCTGTGTGTAATAACGCGAAGTGGAAGATTTTAATATGAGTGGAAAAATTAACATATTATGCTAGTGACAATGGCTATCGTTCGGGCCGAATTATTAAGTAAATAAACCTTAGAGAGCTACGGGGATAAGAGTGAGTACAACATTTAAACACGTTCAGAAAGGTTAGATGGAGTGTGTGCATGTCAGACAATATATACGTACATAGTTATTGTCGGTAGATTTATTGAATTAATAAATATCTTATTTATTACAGATGCCGTATTATATATATATATATATATATATATATATATATATATATATATATATATATATATATATATATGCGGGGTAAGGCATTATTGTCTCATTTTGAATTATTGCATCTTCAGACTTTACGTCCTGTTGGCCTCATTTTATCCCCCCCAATATAGATTATTTTTAATTCGCACACTATATATATATATATATATATATATATATATATATATATATATATATATATATATATATATATATTCCCTTCCCCTCCTCCAACCCTAGGTTCTACCATCAAACTGAAACAAACACTAAAAAACTTCCCAGGAAAGAACCTCAAATATGTTAAAAATTAGATTTAGATCGGTTCAAGAGTTATTAAGTCAAAAAATTAGTCACTTTTATTTTTATTTATACTGATATTTGTACATCTCTTCCTCCCCTACGTTGCTCCGTCAAATTGAACTAACATATAACCTTCCAGACTTGAACCTCATCTGTGTTAAAAATTTGATCAAGATTGATCATTTAGTTCAAGTTATTAAGTTTTATTTATTTTATAACTCCTCCTTCTCCCCCTCCCCTAAGTTTTACCATCAAAGTGAAATGATGAAACCACTCTCAGGCCCAAACTCCATCTATGGTGAAAGTTTGATCGAGATCGTTCGCGTGGTTCAAGAGATTAGGAGTAACAAACATAGTCACTTTCAATTTTATAATGTAGATTTATTGTTGTAATATAATGTTATATCACTCAATCCTCGATGTGCCGTATGCCTAAGGAAGCTAAAAGTTATATTAATAAACAGCTATTCAAGGTATAAGCATCCGCCCAGGAAATCAAACTTGCGGTCACATGTACTAAGTTTTTGTCAATGTCATGAAAATGTTATTTCGATATTAATTTTGTGAGCACACATTAAAAATTTCCAACGGTTGCTTGAGTCTCGGAGCCAAGGTCATACCCATGTAGTCGACACCTATGATGTATAGTATTACCGATGTTCAATATTACATTTCTCTTTAGTTTTGGAAGGAAAACAATATTAATATGTTTTGAAACGAAACGAAATATCTAGTTTAACGTTCCACGTTTATGCATCGAGGCTAAGGGAGACAGTAATGATGAGAAATGAATGAAATGGTGGAATGAAAAAAGTAGGAGGAAACAGGAAACCCCAAAAACCACGCACACGGTGTTTGCCCACAAAAAGTTCACATGGCGCAAGCTAGGATCCAAGCAGGGACTCGTATGACCACACGTGACTGCTCTGCCACGGAGATAGTACTTGTGCAAGAGTCTTGGCGTTCGTGTTGGTCTTGCAGGTATGGTCTTGGTCTTGGTCTTGCACCCCTTTGTCTTGGTCTTGCATCGGGATTGCTGGTCTTGGTCTTGGTCTTGGTCTTGCTCTTGCTCTTGCATGCAAAACTCTAGCAAAAACTGCAAGACCAAGACTCTTGCGCTCACCACTACTTCCACTCATACTTCTAAAGTTGTTTTACCATCTTGGGTATGTTACGCTCCCAATGTCTCCTTTAGTCAAGCAGGCATAACCGTGGGACGTAAAACCCAAACTTTTTTTTTACCTTGTGCGTACTTAATATAAATTAAAATGTAATTACATGTGAGCCTTCTGCAGGCATGACTTTTAGCAAATAGTGTCACAGTGTTGTCCCATAACATTTAAATTTTACTCCCTTTGAAAAGTGTTCTGGGGCCTTCAAAGCAGGAACTGGCTCATACATGTACCTTTGGTGTTGAGTTCGATGCCCGGTAGAATAATATTTGGTCTAGGAATTAATTCGTGCGGTTGGTACGCACACATTGAAGCTGTAGTACAAACACAAAATACATAAATACCTTAAGAAAAATATTGTCCATCGCTAGCCACCACTTTCGCCTATCTGTCAGGCAATGTACGGATTCCGTGGCGAAAGAAGTCCTCATCCTTGGAAGCGATCCAGTCAGAGACCCATGTTTCGATATCTTCTGAAGAAGTAAACCGCTGTCCAATCAAATCGTTGTTCATGCAATCGAACAAGTAGTAGTCCGAAGGAGCAACGTCTGGTGAATACGGCGGGTGGGGTAAAACTTCCCATCCGACATTTTCTAAATAGGTTTTGACCGGTTTTGCGACATGTGGGCGAGCGTTATCATGTTGAACAATAAGTTTATCATGTCTGTTCTCCCATTCTGGTCGTGTTCTGGCCAGAGCTTGCTTCAAACGCATTAATTGTCGTCGATAACGTTCTCCATTCATAGTTTCACCCTGTTGCAGCAGCTCATAGTACACCACACCTTTCATATCCCACCATATGCACAGCATAACCTTTGCACAGTGAATATCTCGTTTTGGTTGTGATGGACCTGGTTCACCTGGTTTCACCCAGGCCTTTTTTCGTTTAGGGTTCTCGTAATGGATCCACTTCTCATCACCCGTAATAATTCGATGCAGAAACCCCTTTCTGCTCTGTCGTTGAAGCAGCAATTCGCAAATGGTTTTTCGTCTTTCAACGTCTCTGTCTTTCAATTCATGTGGAACCCAATGTGACATCTTTTGAATCATTCCCATGGCTTTCAAGCGTTTGGAGACTGTTGTTTTATCAACGCCTAGTGCTGCTGCAAGTTGTTCCTGCGTTTGACACGAATCCTGCTCGAGCAATGCTGTCAATTCTTTGTCTTGAAATTTTTTTGGCTTCTAGCTCGCTCTTGGTCTGCCAAGCCGAAATCACCACTTCTAAACCGTGCAAACCACTTCTGACACGTTCGCTCAGCTAGAGCATGGTCACCATACACTTGCACCAAAATACGATGACTTTCAGTTGCACTTTTCTGCATGTTAAAGTAATGCAGCAGGACACCCCGCAAAAACACTTTATCAGACACAAATTGCGCCATGTTCACTTAACTACAAACTGGTGTTGTTGACGCTTTAATCCACTGCCCTATACTACGAACGATACGCGATGACGGGTTTGCAACACATGTGTGGATACACGGAACTGTGGGACGCTCCGTTCGTTGCGCCATCTCTTGTCCACCCGCAAGAATTAATTCCTAGACCAAATATAAAAAACTGTGAACAGAATAAGGTCATTCGGATTCAACACTTAATTGCAGAAGCATGTCTGATATAGTGTTTGTGGTGAAAGGACCCTAAACTTAAGAATATAAACGAACAAAGAAAGTGTGAAATAAGAGAGTCTGTAAGAACAATGATTTACCGAAGTTTCCTTTGTAACTTACGTAAATAGTTATTACCATGTTTTTAGTACATTTTACTCGTTTACTACATTTTTACTCGTTTTTCCAGTAACCGATAATAACAGGGACGTGATACATATACGTCGATTTCAGTTAAAATACCAAAGGATCTCTCATTGCGAATCGTGCCCGGGGTTCCGAAAACAAAAGGTGCACTTGTTAGATCACTCGGGATGGCGTCACTAAGCTAAAGTGCCCGCCTCGTTTGTATAAGTTTCTTATTCGTCAGTAGATTTAAATTTGAGGGCAATTAATACAATGAGACTTTTCCTATCATTTTTGTCCATGGGATTACGAGAAAAATGACTTAACTGTTTCCTGCTTGGTGTTTCTAAAACGTTATCTAAAAGATGGCAGAATATAAGTACCAGTGGCCTAACTAAATGGTTTGGGGTTTCCCCGCAGACAGGGTGGAGTGGAGTCCCTTCTCTAATTTCAACTTCACGATTTGGGGGCGCTGATGGCTTGAGCCCTCCCCCCGCAATTCGGGGTCTACGGGGCATTTATTTACGCCCCTGATAAGTACCACCGTGCTTGAAAGAGTTAAGGTTTGAGATATAATAAAAAAATACAGTAGACTCCCGTGTATCGCGTTCGGGACTATCCGGCCTCCGCACTATCCTGTGTAATCCTATTTTATCGTAATTAAATGAGGAAGGCAAAGCATTACATTGGCTACATTACAGTACAATAATACAAGTTGTGACAGAAAAAGAGGAGTTCTGCTCCTTGTTCATTGTTTCATCAGTGCATAACAGACCTAAATACAGTACGCTTTCCGCTGTTCCTGATTATAACTATACAGTACGTATAGTGCTGTATTCGTAAATTATTCTTGGGGCATACTTGAGTTAATAGAACTGAGGCTTTTTTTCTCTCACCTGCCATTCCGCCAATTTAAATTAGGCCGGATACTCCAGAGTCTACTGAATGTGTATTAGTATAGAGAGGGCAATTAGAAATGAGTCCTCGCTTGGATTTTTTTTTTACCATTTTTATGAATGATAATTATTTTGGACCTTAATTTAGTATGGAAATGTAAACAAGAAGTTACTTTCTTTGAATGTAAGAAAGAAATGAACAGAAGAGGAAGATCGTAAACGCATTGAAATAAAACTTCAATACAGAGCTAATTTTATAACTGTATTTGATTGTATCCCAATTCTTGCTTTACATAATACATGTTTAAGTAACATTCCGTATTTCATTTAAAACTTTCCATATATCTTAGGCATCATGTTTTTAAATGTTAGCTGAAACATCATAAAGTCTTCAATTTTTGTCTTGGCGTCCACCATTTCCTTTGTTTAGTCTCCGACCAGTAATCTTCTTAAATATTGTTTCTATTATGTTTGCAGGATCCTGCATCGGAAGATTCGTCGAACGTAATTGGATGATTGGGGGTTGTTTGGTTTTTCCTGGTGGTGCGTCGTTCATGAAAGGAGAAAATGTTTCATTACACTGACACAATCTCGGCATTTGTCCTGGAGTTACAGGGATTCGAGGTACGCTAGGGTTATTCAGAGGAGATCCATTATATGGACTAGCAGTTGCTAGAAATTCATGTCCCGGAAGAAGTTGATTTATGTGTGGAAACTGAGGAATTTGCCGCGGTTGACCTGGAAGTAAAAAAAAAAAAAAAAAAAAGCATTAATGCTAACATATTGCTTTGTCTTGTTGTATACTATATTATTATTATTATTATTATTATTATTATTATTATTATTATTATTATTATTATTATGGTTACCACCCTTGACCCACTGATAAATGACATACTATGTTCAGAATAATGATTCTCCATTCTGTAATAATTAAGTATAAATAAATGAGTATAAATCACAATTAACATTGAAACCTTTTAATTGCAGCTTTCGTTCCACGCTTATTCAAGCTAGTCTAAAGAAGACAGTGAGCTGAGAAATGAATAAAATGGTGGAATGAAGAACGTGGGAGGAAACGGGAGAATCCGTGGAAAGCCACTCACACGGTATTTGTCCAATACAAAGCTCATTTAGAGCAAGCTGGGATCGAACCAAGGACTCCAAGCACAAGAATTGAACGCTTTACCACTGAGCCACGGCGGTTACAATTTTCAATTAAATGGAACACTTCTTATTTAATTTCATGCACGTTTTGTGCATCTATTAACATTAACCATGAAAAGCAGTGATGACGTACTGATATTTTACCATTTATAAATAGGATAAATCCAATGATGCAACGCTAGAAATTATAATAGACATTCACTCGACTTTCCAAAAACAAGACGGTGTACCCATCTTACACATGCTCTGGTTGTACGGCGGGTACTCCTGGGTACGCCTCGAGCTCGTCAGTTGCTAAACGGTTAGCGTCCGCGCCTTTTGTGTGAGAGACCCGGCTTCGATTCCCTCCGGAAGCTCAGTGTTTCGGATTCCACGTTAATATGTAGGGCCCGTCTCATATAGCCTCTCTGCTGAAAGGGGCGTTAAAATCAAAATCAACTTAACTCCCGGGTCAACCTCATTACGATTCCTGGATACTTGTATAGTACACACTTTTGGAAGAATTATTTTTGCCACACTATAGTACTGGTTTATTACAGAAATACATATGTTTGATGTATAGAGAGATTCAACTAAAAATTTTTGAGACATAGCTTCTTATGGAAATTTACCCCTAACAGTAAAGTGTGTTTGTGCATTTTTTCTCTTGCAAAATGGCTTACGTTAAATTATTAATGAAACACTTATCTATTAAATGAGGAAAAAATGCTCGAGACATAGTTGGCAAAGTTGTTCGAAACCAATTAATTCGAGTTGTGTTGATTTCGGGTTTAACGTCCCGTTCAGCAGCGAGGCTATATGAGACGTGGGCCTACTAATTAACGTGGAATCCGATCCTCATTAGCTCCCGCCGGGAATCGAAGCCGGGTCTTCCACACCAAAGGAGCCTATGCTAACTGCTTAGCCACGGAGAAGCTTACAATTAATTTTTATAGGGCATTTAACTTGTTAGTGAAATACTCCAATTATGGGTTTGTTAATGAAATTTTTGCGTATGAAATATGAACAAAATTGGACGTTATTGAGAAAATCGGCCGTAAAAAATTCGAAATTTTATATTTTGTCGTTCCACGGTTTTGTCTTTGTGCTAAAGGGTATTAATGTTTAATTAAGGTGAATGAGTGAGAGAGGAAATTTCATGCGTTCTCTCACAGGGAATCGAACACGGGACTGAACCACGTGCACTAGCGATAGGCGCTAGCCACTTCACCTGTGGGGAGCACAAGAGAAAACGTTTCGGGAATAAGCCAACCCGAAGACAAAATGTTAAAGTGCTGATTTTTCTTTCTAATATCCAAAATTACAAGTAGTATATTGAATAGGAGTATACACAATCGTTAGTAATTTATTTCACCATACCAAAAGCTATATTTTTCATGATGACGAAGACCTGCTTTTAAACGCCACAAAAGACTGGTTTAATTTTGTTTCGAAAATACTACAACAAAATGTACTGTCCAGCAGGTTATCTTGTAGACTTCGATGTGATCAAGACACTAATATATTTCTATACTTAGGCCAATATATTAGTTAAATGGGGCCGCAGCGGCTTAGTGGCAGAGGGTTCATCTCTCGTGATTAACGTCTCTGGTTCGATCTCAGGTGACGGTGAGAAATCATCGTGTACTTGAGTTTACTCGGGGTTCTCTTCCTCTTTTTTTGACACTGTTTATCGTTGCAACATTTGTTCATTTTATCATCATGACTCTTCTTTAGCATAACCTATGTGAAATGAACATTGAATGTAGAACTGAAAATATCGAGTCCACTACATTTAAGGCATATGAAAGTAAAATTTAGCAGATAATAATAATAAGGGTAAACTCAGGCTACATCTCAATAAACACTATCATATCTTGCTACTATTATATCGAAACACTTAACTACTGTATATTTATGTACCCGTTTTACCTTTAAAAAAAATATTGGTTGCCATACAGCACCAAATTTTAAGGTTATGAATGAACTGTTTTTTTTTCTAAATTTCCTCGAAATCTACGCATCAGATTTTACACTAAATCATGCCCCTTTTTCACTTCAATAACATCTATCAACTGAATATTTATGAGGCGAAATAATAATAAATAAAACTTAAGGTGACATTTTATCCAGTTCCGTTGGACTTTATGGCTTTGAGGGAACGTACATTAGCAAGAACCGCATCGAAAGTTTAAAGAAATAAATATAAAGTTCAAAACCTCGCTGAAATTACCCCTTTATTATAGTCGCTCTGAGAAGGTTGAAGAACGAAAATTACACCATTAAACTTATTTTTTTTCTATTCTGTTTATATATCATAAATAAGAGTTTCAGGGAGCTTAGTTGAATCACAATAACCAGAAACTCTTCCAAAGAAAATCGAACTCGGATCCGCGAGCACCATTGGCGAATGTAGTAACCACCAGATTCGATAAGAGGGCGTCCTGACTTATTATACACACAGCTTAAAATTGAGAAGGCTGCCGTCGCATGACTGGAATGAAATACTGCAGCCTTAAGTGATTGGCAGAACTGTTTGTAAGTAATGTTAGTACATTGAACAATATATAATGTGCATTTAGCAGAATGAACACTCTTTTTTCTAGGCGAACTTTATTCTTGATAGTTTGCTGCCTCTCCTTTGCTGGCATATAAATCCTGAATGTAAAAGAGATTAAATTGTGTGCCAGTGCAGCTCTCTCACATTTTGATTTTGTACCCATGGACGAACTTTTCTCAAAGAATGCCTGGCCATGAAATTTGTGGCAAATACACTACGCAAATTGTGTTCAAAATTTTAAGCGGTTTAAATGCCAGATAGAAGATTAATAATGGAAGATAAAATAGATAAAAATATGTAGGTCCCTTCTCAGTAGTGAGTCTATATGAGAAATGGGCCTACAGTTTAACATGGGATCCGAACCACATGAACTCTTGCCGGCAATCGAACCCAGGTCTGTCACGAGAAGGGCGCGTATGCTGACCACTTATCCATGAGGGAGTTCGTATGGTGATAAGTGTTTGCACACGGAGTTCTTAGTTTTTCAACATATTTTGTTTTCGAGGGATGGGAAGGTTCATCCATCCGTACTCTCTATGTGCTCAAATGGAGAAACAGTTCCAACAAAAGTGCAGAGAATAGATGAATGGATGAGCAGTATCTACCAGCTCATCGTGATGAAAATTAAATTAAAGGGCAGTCTGTGTATTTCAGTCATCCTATTGCACATTAGTTCAATGACAGGTATATTCCATCGGTCGTTCCGGAAATGTTATTTTAATGCATAATTGTTCCACGTTTTGAGTTGAAAGCGACAGCAATTGACAATTTCAAAATTTTATTATCATCGCTAATGTGTAAATTTGGGTCCTCTTTTACACGGTATCTTAGTTTCTTTGTTTTGAAAGTTGTATTTTACAAGACAGACATTGTATCATTTTTCCTAAATTTATTATAGTCAAACCAATGACACAAGCACGCTTTCGTTTTCAAGTAGGAAATTGGATGTGCGTGTTAAACCAAAATACTGGCGGAGTCACAAATACAAACATAAATTGATAGACACCTACAATAATACTTGGTGTAAAGCAACTATTATTTATGCAAACGACAATTGTATTAACTACACAAAACGTATATTGCAAACTATACTCTGTGAGTAAGCAAACTTTCGAATAACTGAACCCCTTTGATTGTCCATTCTTGAGCTGATACCTCACTGCACTGCTTACGACTGTAATTGTAACTATAGCATGAATGCTTCATACTAAATTTAAAATCACAGACATAAATATACTTGTCAATATTCGAGTATATTCTAGTATTTGTGTCAGATAGTCTTTCAATTAAATCTTAAAATCAAGCAATCTTAAAAGTCAGGATCTTGAAAACTAGAATTGTTCAGATATTACATTCAAATATTCTTACCTTGAGGTTGTGCTACAACCATAACCTAAAAGGAAAGTAAATAATAATTTACTTAGTTATAGAGATTATAACAGTTAAATAACAAAATGTAATTTTAATTAAATAACTTTTCTGAATACATCTAATAAATGATATTAACCTCTCGTTTGCAAATTATAAATTTTAAGTGTAGACTGATGCCTGACATTCAAATGAATTATACAATATCTTAGCCTAAACATGTCTGCAGTTAGATAACAAATTAGAGATTAAGAAAGGCAGCTAATAAAATCTGTGCAGATTAATAATATAGCTCTAATACTCTGTTTACCTCAAATATTAATACTTGTTTCCATTAAATTGATTTGTACTACCTTGAAAATATTTCCTAATACGATGTCCTAGATTTATATTTTCCAAAGTGACAATGACTCCTGTATTGAAGATGTATTGAACTAACTAAACAGAAAAGTTTTACGTGATAGATGCTAAAATTTTTACAACACGCAGCAATGGAAGTCTTTGTCACATAAGAATGTGCAAGGAATGGTGTAAGGGATTAAAAAAAAAAAACACTACTTAATCGCAATAATGCATGCGTAACGGGTTTAAAGAATATTCCGAAGATGAAAATGGAGACGTTCTGAGATGGAAGAAACTTGTCTTTTGTTCTCTCTTATCCAAATTGCTTCTTATCATACTTAAATCTGTTTCTTTACCTTCTCCATTCTATTATCGAAGCAGTATTCTTAAATATCTTTGTCTTCACTTTCTACTTGCCCCCGAAGAAAAGCACTGTTTGAAACAGAAAAAAATCAATACGTCATTATCTTACTTGTCTTCATCTATGTCTATATGGAATCGTCATTTTATTCTTTTATTCCATTCCTCTACAAGCATCTTTTTCATTCGTCTGTTTTCCCCCAGATCCTTTCCCTCAAAGTAATTTCGACCTTATCTTTGCATCGTATTTCGAACCATATCCTTTTCCACATTAGTTCACCTGTAACATGTTGCTACTCTCATAGTCTCAACTACTTATCTTTTCACATACTAGCGATACACTATGTGATCAAAAGTATCCGGACACCCCTAAAACATAAGTTTTTCACATTAAGTGCATTGCGCTGCCACCTACTGACAGGTATTCATTATCAGCGACCTCAGTAGTCTTCAACTATCGTGAGAAAGCAGAATGGGGCGCTCTGCGGAACTCACGGACTTCGAACGTGGTCAGGTGATTGGGTGACACTTGTGTATGAAGTCTGTACGCGAGATATCCACACTCCTAAACATCCCTAGGTCCACTGTGACTGATGTGGTAATGAAGTGGGAACGTGAAGGGACAACAGCGTACAGGCCGACCTCGTCTGTTGAGTGACAAGACCGTCTACAGTTGAAGAGGGTCGTAAAGTGTAATAGGCAGACATCTATCCAGACCATCACACAGGAATTCCAAACTGCATCAGGATCCACTCCAAGTACTATGAAAGTTAGGCATAAAGTGGGAAATCTTCGATTTCATGGTTGAGCGGTTGCTCATAAGCCACACATCACGCAGGTAAATGCAAATCGATATCTCGCTTGGTGTAAGGAGAGTAAACATTGGACGATTGAACAGTGGAAGAACGTTGTGTGGAGTGACGAATCACGGTACACAAAGTGGCGAGCCGATGGCAGAGTGTGGGTATGACGAATGCCCTATGAACGTCATCTGTCAGCGTGTGGTGGTGGAGTAAAACTCGGAGGTGGTAGTGTTATTGTGTGGTTGTGTTTTTCTTGGAGGGGGCTTGCACCCCTTGCTGTTTTGCGTAGCACTCTAAGAGAGCAGGCCTACATTTTTAAGCACCTTCTTGCTTCCCACTGTTGACGAGCAATTCGGGAATGGCGATTGCATCTTTCAACACGATCGAGCACCTGTTCATACTGCACGGAATATGGTGGAGTGGTTACACGACCATAACATCCCTGTAATTTACTGGCCTGCACAGAGTCCTAACTTGATTATTACATAACACCTTTGGGATGTTTTGGAACGCCGACTTCTTGCCAAGCCTCACCGACCTACATCAAAACCTCTCCTCAGTTCAGCACTCCGTGAAGAATGGGCTGCCATTCCCCAAGAAACCATCCAACACCTGATTGGAAGTATGACTGCGAGAGTAGAAGCTGTCGTCAAGGCTAAGAGTAGGCCAACACCATATTGGATTCCAGCAGTTGCCGATGGATGGCGCCACGAACATGTAAGTCATTTTCAGCCAAGTATCCAGATACTTTTGATCACATAGTGTATATGAACATGTTCACTTGTATCTTCTCGGTGAAATTCAGAACTTAGCTGTTTCTCTGTTGAAATACGTTTGAGTTCTAAGTATTCTAGTCGGCGCTGCCACCCATGTGAACATCTCACTTATATTTTTCCTATGCTGCGTTCTCTCATTGTCTAGGTTTCCAAATTATATATAATTACAGTCTCACCACATTTCGTTACACACTTCCTTTCTATCGCACAATGACCCTCTCGTCTTTCTCCAGTTGAACATCCACGTTTAATTTGTACAGGGTTTCAACATACAGGTCCTAACCATTGGTAAGGTATAATTCGAGACATTTAAACTCTGATTCCCATTTGAATCTATCTTTTTAAAGTTTTACAAAAGTGACAATTACTCCTGTCCATATTACATGAGTTGTTTTCGCTCTACTTACGCTGCTTAGAAGGACTTGCCATCTAACTAACGAGTAACTTACATTTTGGATTACTAGATATTATTTTAGTTACAAATAAACTGGGAATAGGTAATGTATTTCTGAACAAGAGTTAGCTTCAGTTAGTGTCTTAGAAATTATGAGCTAGTAGTTCTATGCAAGATTCCTCTGGTTAGTTTCGATTCATATTAAGTTGATACATGTATGAAAATAAAACATTATAACAACTCCGTGTTTTTGTAAAATATTAAAAATATTGAAAGTAACGCTAATCTAGAAAAAAAATACTCTATTCGAAGGTAAATTAGGCAAGCTATATTAATCTGATTGTAGCTAACCTAAGTTTCAATTACTAATACTAAGCTAATATAATTTAATTGTACCTAATGTAATCTACAGTTATTAAAGCTAAGCTAAATTAAGCTATTGTAGATAATCTAAGCTAACTTCATCTCAGTAGTGCACATGTAAAAGCTTAAACATATCTGTAGAAGTTTTATCTGCATTTCTAAAAGAGAATCAAATAAATGTGTGCAAAGTAGCTAACCTAATTTATAGCCATCAAAACAAAACAAAAATAAATTTGAACACTGGCTTGATCCAAAATTAAACATAGTGAAAACCAGAATTATATTAGCAACAATTTTACATTGAAAACTTCTAAAGGAACTGGAAGTCAATGAATCAAACATCACGTTAAAGATACAAGACAAGTTATAAAGACAGCAATTTGTTTATACTAATAATCAGAAAACTACATTAGTAATATTTTCTTGCGGTATGCCTAAACTGTAACAGTACAATATTGACGTTATAGACTGCAAAATAATATACGATGTAGTGCCGACGGTAAAGGGCTAACAGGTAGGGTCATGTCCCATGCTATTCCCCCTGAGACATGTGGGATTTTAAGGTAGGTCGAATTACATGAAGATGTTATATTGTTTAAAACTAGCAGCCCCGCAAATAATATCTGTCCATCAGACTTTTCTGCCCCTCCACCGTCCCAGAAAAAAATGAAGCTGATGTCGTGCCGGAGATTGGCCTTAACTTGTAACTACTTTGAATGGGTTTGTATCCTTTGACAATAAAATCATTATATTGGTATGAAGAGTAAAAAACAAACTTTATACTTACCCATATGAACGGAAAGAAAATTTTCTCTGCAGTATTAAGTGTCACCATCTTCAGGTTTATTTACAAAACAAAGCAATAGGTGGACAAATGCGTTTTAACTTCTTTCTTAAACATATATACAAATCGTAACATCGGTATTAGTCCATGGTTGTAGATGTATTACTGTTTCATTTTGTTCAGGTTTACCACCAATTAGAATGATGCATTTCCGATTTAATAGTTAACATATGTAAATAATGATGAATCTATTTCACTAGGAGAGTTTTCTGTTGTGTTTACATATGTTATAATTATTGTAGGTTGTAATTAACCCTAATATCCAAACCTTTTTATGCCAAATACAGAATAATAGCTATAATAAGCAACACATTGTTGTTGGCGTGGTTTAAATATGAATATAAATGTTGAATCGTTTATGGACAAAATACTACCAACAGAAAAATCTTGCAAACTTAATTCATACAATGCTCAAAAGGTGACGGTAAATTAAAACTTATTATTCGATCAATTCAGAGCAACAATTAGGAATCTTAACAAAGATTATTTAAATAGTAAGATATTCTTTTATATTATGACTTATTCATGTAGCACATTGTGATTTATTCTCTTGTAGAACAGAACATTTCCTATTGTTCTTTTCGCAGTTTTATATTTATTTCAATTAATCACATACAAAGTGAATACATTTTGTACCAAGACAAAACGGAATGCTGTTATTTATACAAGTAGATAGTTTCACATTGCGGAATTATATCAGACTTCCAAAGTATTGAAATTCAATTCTCCCAACGGAAGTAATAGTATTTGCTACTTGCAGTTGCGTCAGAGGAATAAGATATGATGGAAAATGTTCTTGGAACTCTGAATTAATAAAAAAGAGTCACGTATTATTTAACGATTATTAATTTGATTCCATATTTCAACGTAGCTTAAGTGGTAGAGCGTTGGTTTCGCATTCGAAACGTAGTGGATACGATTCCTGCTGCCGAACATCCTGACTGGGGTTTTCGAGGGTTTGCTTCAGTTCTACTAGTCAAATGTCGGGATGGTACTTACTAAACAGGCTTTGTCCAATAGTTTCCTAAATCCTTTCCATTGTTGTTATTAGATATTCAGTATAAAATGGCCTCTAAGAAATGTCTGAAGGTTGTTAAATAAATTAAATTTATTATTATATTTTTACTCCTTCCGGTTTTGAGAAGAAGAATTGATGATACGAAATATATTTATGATGTTCTGAAATCATATAGAGAACAGGTATGAACTCTAGGGTTTCGCGAAGAACAGCGGAGGTACAATTCGCCAGACCTCCCCCCACCTACCTTGGAATTTCGAAACAAAACTTTTGTCAATTGTTTGTACTACGTTTGTACCCGAATGTAACACACAAAAAAATGTTTGTACCAGCTTCCGGTAAAAAGATATAAGAGTTTTAAACTGGAGCTGCCTTTCCCAAAGCCCCCCAATTTAAACTCTTTCATCTTTTTATCAGAAATGGTACAAACGAAACTTGTTGCTTTACAGGTGTAGATTTGGGCAGTAAATGGTAAAATTCGCATTTGTGTAATTATTTATACTTGAACTGTACAATAAATTTGAATATATACAGTGAGACAAAAATACGTTAACATTAAATGTCTGTTCATCAACGTGAAACTACAAGGCAAGGATTTGGTCAAAGGGTTTTAATTTGACTTCCATGCAGCGCATTGCACATATGGAGTCTCTCCTTCTGATTGTGTGGCCCTCTGAGCCATTTGGATAAGGATAGGTGCGATGACCTGAATGACGCGATGCTTCAGGTCATTCAATTTGCTAGGTGTGCTTGCATACACACGACACTTTGTCATGCCCTATAATCAAAATTCACACGGAGTCTGGTCAGTGGAACGTGCTGGCCATGGGAGAGAACCGCCTCTAACAATGTAACTTGTACCGAACATGTCTTTCAGGTAATCACGAATCATCTGTTTGCAATGGGCAGGAGCGCCGTATTTCTGAAGGTACCCTTCGTTGAAAGATGGCAAGTGGCACATTCTTCTCCATCAACGTGCTGAACATTCCAAGGTAATTCTCTCTGCTGACTTCTTCTTCTTCTGATAAGAAAATCGCTCCGAATTTGCCCATTGCACAGCAAACGTTCACCTTGGGGTAATCCCGCGTTTGCTTGCGAACTTCCTGCGGGTGCTCAGTCGCCCAGATGACACAATTGCGTTTGTTCAGGCGAATGCTGTTGTGGAATGTTGCTTCGTTAGAGTACAAGGGCAGAATGGAATATAGAATATAGACAAGCCATGGTTTAATCTGCAAAACAGAAATTAAAAGAACACCAATTTAATCTTAACATCTTTCAGCCTCACCCTGTATATTCTTAAATGATTTTTTTTTTATGTTTTGCACTAATGATGCGTTCGCTTTAAAATCGTATGTATTCATATTTACTGTGTACATAATTTTGTTTCCTCCGGTTAAATTATATATTTATTTCGTTGGACTTATCTTTTCTTTAATGCATTCCTCTTAAGTGTTCAGTACAGTACATAGCAAACGTTTATAAAGTGCTGACATGTAGTAAGAGGTCCGAAAATATACGAGTAAAAGCAGGGTTTCGTATAGGGATGGCAATTTCTGGAATATTTACTTTCCGGAATCCGGAAAGTAAAATTTGAAGAAAACACGGAATTCCGAAAATTGTGGATTTTGAAAAAAATCTTGAGTTCGAAAAAAAACATAATTTGTAAAAAAATCCGGAATTTAGATTTCTATATCCGAAAATTTCTGGAACTGGAAAATTTCCGCAATTTTCTAAATTGCACATTTTTCCGAATTTTGGAATTTTTCAAATTAAGGACTTTTTCGAAATACGGATTATTTTCCGAAATCCGGAAAGTGAAATTTACAATTCCGGGAAATAGATTTTGCTGAATGCGAATTCCCGAAAAATTTGGCTATTACTAGCTTTGTACAAAAGTGCTTTTGTAATGGTAGGTGTGACAGGAAGTTAGTAATCATAGCAGTCCCGCAAATGCAGCTTCTCTTTCTCAACATTAGGCCAGATATTCGAAAACCTATAAATACTTTATTTTCAAGATTTTGAAATTTGTGGCCGGAATTTTTAACTTTTCGAAAACGATTATGATTAAATTTTTCTTGAGTAATATATTTAACGCAGAAAATCATCTAAATGGATATTTTAAATAAATATAACACAAATGTTAACCAAGAAACATACAAACGGTTTATGAGAAAATAACGCATCACATCGCCTTTTAAGTTGTCACCAGGTACTCATGAAAGAATTTATGTATTGTCGAATGTCCTGTTAGTTTTTACTACACAAAGTTATGCATGCTTCGCTTACACTATCCAGATCAAAATTAAAAGAATAAAATATGAGCTCCTACTTGACAGTCCCATTTCCAAAAACTGTAATTTCTAACAATTTTCTCAATCCTTTTTCTCCTCAATTTTACGTGAAACGATTATAATTTTGACGCCTAAAATAACGGATAAAAGTGTTAGGGGAAGGTGTTGTAGCTTTGAAATAATGTACCTTTTAACACCTGTGCTTTTCTCGAATTCAGAGCTATCTTGGTACAGTGATTAAAATTCGTTTGAAAGAGCAAATAATAATAATAATAAAAAAAACTACATATGCGTTTGGCTGTTGTTTGGTGAGTGTTGTGCCGAGATATATTCCTTTTAATTTTTTCACCCCCAAAACGAAGACTTTTTGTAGTTACCTTTTGAGTTTTGTGCCCTTCGGTTTTCGCAACTTGTGATATTTATTTGTCCAAACTTGGGGTAGAGTCATTGGTGAATACAGTAATATTTTTAGTTTTAACTTCTGTTCAATATTTAAGCTAGTGAAGAACTTTTCTTTCGTAATGGTGGCCCTTTTATACCTATGAACATTAATGCATCGTGTACCTTTGAACGGCAAATAATACTGTTTATAGCTACACAATGTAAGTAGTTAATCCAATTGATATATTTTATATAGTTTAGGTTAGGATATAAAGTTATTAATTATCATTTTAAGTAGTTTCTATATATTTGCTTATTGTATAACATATAAGCTTATGTTAAAAGAGCTGTATATGCTGAACTTTATTGTTCACAAGTTTTTGTTAGAACTTCTCTTCAATTTTTAACTTAATTAATAAAATATCAATTCTGGGGAACTGTTTATAGCTAAAACTTTTATTACAATTTATAACTATTAATATTTGTGGCTATTGCCTGAGAAACATTGCAATTATCAATTTTGTTCAAAGGTTCAAGAGGGTCTGTTCAATGGTATATGACCATAATGTACCTATGAACCAAACGGATGTTTCCTTATTATATCCTATAAAAGCTACTGTAATTAGGTAACACGATTAAAAATCATCCTACCTGATAGCAAAGAGATGGCACTTTGAATATACGACAAAAATTGGGGGAAAAGAGCGGGAATATTAGCACCAAAATGTCAAAGACTCTAAAAATGTTCACAGGTGCAACGCCTATCCCTTATCTTTTATCTCTCATGACTGTATGTTGCAAGTAATTATTCGAAATGATTATTACGCGAAACGACAAGATTCTCAATACACATAAACCTTTTCTTTAAAAACAATCTATATGGCAGAGGAAGACGTTTCCAAGAAAATAATGGTTTGTTACAAAAACAAATTCTTAAAATAATTCTCCTTACAATCCAAGGATTACCCCTAATTGGAACTAAAGTTATGAGAGCTACACATCAGGAAGGAATACGGTCAGAAAGACACACACACAAAGAACACAAGTATGTGTCGTAGATAAAATCTACCTCCTGTAGTTTTTAAACTTAACGTACATCTGTAGGTATAACAGCGGCAAACAAATAACTGAAAACATATATTTTATAATACCTTCCATATAAGTTTCCCATATACACGTACTTTACGTATGAAAGAAAGAAATGTATATAGGCCATCAGGATCTCACATACATATGGACATATATACATATACAGGGTCAGTTCTTAAAGTAGTAGGATTGATTTTATTCTTTTCTTTTTACAGACTGACGGCGGTTACTCTACCTGTTGTTGGTTGAGGTGGCTCTAAGGAAAGACAGGAAGCAGCGCCATTCGGCTGCCAGCCATAGAATGGTAAAGATCGCTTGTCATCGTAACCTCTGCGAGTGACCCTCGTCACGCTGCGTCATGGCCAATCTTTTGGAACACCATTACGCCATCAAATTTTGCGTGAAGCTCGGTAAAACTGTGGAAGAGACTCACAAAATGATCAAGACGTCGTACGGTGATAACGCCATTGGAAGATTGAGTGCGTTTGAGTGGCACAAGCTGTTTAGGAAGGAGAGATAAGAAGTTGAAGACGCTGCACGGTCAGGACGATCTTCAAGCTCAAACACGGAGGGAGATGTTGCAAGAGTGAAGAATTAACTGGACAGTGACCGACGATTAAATGTTCACATGATTGCCGATGAACTTGGCATTGCTAAAACCCAAGTTCACGAAATTGCGCACGAACTATTGCAAATGAGGAAAATTTGTGCAAAGTTGGTGCCGCGAGTGCTGACATTCGAGCAAGAGGACGTTCGCAAACGGATCTGCCCGGACCTTCTCGAAGAAGTGAGTGAAAATCCAAACTTGTTAGAAAATGTGGTGACTGCGGTCGAGACGTGGACGTTTAAGTATAATCCTGCGACCAAACGTCAAAGCGCGCAATGGCATACCCAAAATTCTCCACGCCCCAAAAAGGCGCGCATGACGAAATCAAAAGTGTTTGTCTCGATAGTAGGAAATGAGATTCACCGTTAAAATAATTGTTACACGTTAATATGATTAACCGACATCCTCTGTTATCAGCATCGGGAAACGACTACTTGATATACATAAATAATGTTTTGTGCACAACTGACGCATAAAATACACACTAGAAACAACGGGAAAGAAAATTAAATCCACACATCTCCTTTTGCTGTTTTACCTGGAATCGAGATAATGCCAGTTCTCTCGCTATTACAGATGACGCTTCAATGTCGAGAAACTTTTACTCTTTCTGATCACTTTAGAATAAAGTCCCTCACACGAAACCTTCAATAATAGTAATCAACGTTGCTCTAAAGTTGCAGACAAGTTGGAAAATCATTACCCGAAAATTTGTTTACAAGTATTAGGTTAAGATTTAATGGAAGTTATCCAGCTAGTTGACAGTTCGTGAAATCAAATGCAAGGAAGACATTTTATGCAGACAGTCATTCTCGTCGAATGATGACTACAAAAAATTACTGCAGGCATATTGACTCGAATATCGATTGGATTCGATTAACCTTTTGTGTTGTGGCAAACAATATCATTTAGGACCCCTAGGGGGATATGTAGTTGAGCGCTTCAGAAAAATTAGTAATTTGAGATTTCGTAGAATTTAAAACCTTTATTATTATTATTATTATTATTATTATTATTATTATTATTATTATTATTATTATTATTATTATTATTATTATTATTATTATTACTTCTGTTCGCTTCAGTTGATACTTTTATAAACTAGAGCCCAATTTATACGTAGGCTTTATCTTTGGGAAATCAATAGGATCATTTCAGATATTGCCGTTTGACGAAGTTGGTTCATCAACGTAAGAGTTCTCAACTGTTATTAATGAATTAATACACAACTTATTTAAAAAAAGCGATTCTCAATATCAGAGGAATAGCGCAACTTTCCAAATGAAGCTTTTGAATGAAATGTTTTTTTCCTTTCAATAATGGGGTAGCGTAATCACTAATAAAATAGTTTTCGTTTTTTTTTTTTTTTTTTTTTACTGATATACAACACGTATTATATGCTTCGCAAGTTTAAAAACTCCTTCGTGGCTAAGCGGTTAGTATGAGTTGCATTGGGGTGTGAGACTCGTGTTTAATTCCCGGAGGATTTTCATGTGCTTCTGGTTCCACGTTGTCAGTAGGTCCAAGCCTCATATAGGTTCTTTGCTGAACAAGACGTTAAACAAACTCAACTCAGCTTAGCTTCACAACCTAAATTCATAGTACAATATTTGGCATACTTTAAAGCTTTAAGAAAGAAATGAATTTAAATGGATCCTAACGTCATTAATTTTTATTTAATTTGGCTCAGAGCATTATCGTGTGGAGAGTAGCAAACCTATTCTCTGCATCATTTATATAATAATGTTTGTATTCTATCGTCCATGCATGGAATAAAACTATTTAACTTGAAATCACACTTTTCCTCAAACGCGAGGAGCTTAAATTAAGGGCAGTTGTCTGCAATAGTGACACGTTACGACACAATTGTATAATGTTGTAAATCGTGAACGTATTGATTTACAGCAAAGGGTAACATAATTATTAATATTATTTTTCATTCATAAAATAATATTTTCGTTTACAGATTAGAATATAATAAAATAAATTTAGTTAAACCTGTAGCAATCGTTTGCTATTAGTGGCAGACAGTAATTATTAGAGATGTCCCGGGGACTAAGGGGAAACTTCAATATATTTAGGGATATAAGTGGTAAAACTATAACTCTTTAAAACGACATTCAGCATGCTGAGGTTCATATTTACGGAGAGAATTTCGTGGCTTCTGGTAAGATGACGATATTCCACCGGGGCCACTTGCTTAACCATTTTGAGACCCATATTTTTTAAAGGCAAATTTTAGACTTAAAGTCAAGCAGCTATTGCGTCAAGACCATTTATTGTAAAATCATGGTTCATACCTTGGTTTGTTCGAAATGAAGACCTGTTTGCAATTGTAACAGTAAATGTCAATATTTTGTACCTAAAGCGGGAAATTCTCCCCAAATTGGGAAAATCGGAAATGAAAAAAGCGTCCTCGTTTGTCGCGAATATCTCCCCTTAGGTACACAACACCAACATGTGAATGATACCAAAAAAATTCTTGATTGTGGAAAGAATGAGGTACGAAGAATGGTCCGAAGAAGATTAGTCTTGATACTCTAGCCGATTTACAAATTTTCGCCGGATAATACATTTTCAGCCAATTTCTTATTGAATCAGCTTCAGCATAAAGACTCTTTATTCTAGGAATCATACATCG
The DNA here is from genome assembly GCF_964235325.1 of Thermobia domestica. Classification (NCBI taxonomy): domain Eukaryota; kingdom Metazoa; phylum Arthropoda; class Insecta; order Zygentoma; family Lepismatidae; genus Thermobia; species Thermobia domestica. The sequence goes on from NC_137457.1 coordinate 19,150,234, forward strand.
TAATGAATTTCATTTGCAAATGGTACCATTTGCATGTCGGTATCATGGTATCTCCTATGCAGGCGTTAATACAGGATTGGGGAGAGGGGCCCACACTTGGAAAATTGATGTTTTCTTACAAAATTACACTTTCCAGGAAAATTTCTTTCCTCTGGTACATGATATGATATGGGAGGGGTACTGTTAGAAAGGGTCATTCATTCCAAAGAGAAGATATAATTCAAAATTTTAAGATAAAAAGTGATAATATTTTAGACACTTTAATAAACAAATTGTCTAAAAATGAGTAAAAAGGGGAAATATTCAGAAATTCGGATTTCTTTTTGGTACATCCACATTTATTCTGAAATGAATAGTACCTCGTTCTCTTCGGAATCACTCAGGCTTTTAGGTGCTACCACTCGTATGTAACTATCGTGTACCTGAAGACAGAAGTTCCCAAAAAAAGAAATTTTCCTGAAAAAAACACATTTTTCTAATTAAGACACAATTTTCCCAATTCTGGTACACAATAAGGAAATTTCAATAATACAATTGAAACCCTTGCTTCATTACGAACACTACCACATTACAAGAGGTGATCCTAGGATAAACAAGGATGTGTCTATTTTAAAAAAATGCTCTAAAATTTAGCATTTTTAACTTCTTCAATGTTTGTGACGTCACTAGCCCAGACATTGCATGCGTGACTTCAAAGTGCCTACCAAACATGTTCTTTGTTGCTTCCAAATTTGAATAAATGCATTCTGATCTGTTGCATGTAAAAATGATTCGTTCAGAATAGAAGGCAATCAAATCCAATTAAAATAAGATTTATGATAAGATTTGTTCCGTATATTTAAGAACATAGAAAAGATAAGTTTTTTTTAACGTTTTGAGAGTTATTCAGAATATAACAACAAAACGTTGATGTCTGTTCAAGTTTAGTGTCACTCTTCAATAGCGAGGCATTGTGAAATACGAAAGTTTATCTCCGTTTAGGAATTCCACTTTTTCAGGTAAATTTTAGACTTTCACTCAAACATCTACTGCTTCCTTACTGTATATTGTAGCATCACGGTTCGTACATCGCCTTTTTTTAAAAATAGAAAATACTTTGCAATGGTACTACTCGCATGTCCGTATTAAACACCAGAAATGGGAATATTGGATAAAACTGGGAGACTTTTCGAAAATATTTTATTTTTCAAAGTTTTGCACTCGTTTGGCATAATACATGTGCAAATTTTGAATCTTGTATCGTAAAAATTGAGGTCCGAAGAAATTTTTGAAACTCTGAAGGTGTCCCATTTTTCATACACACTACGTCATTACTGTTTGACCAAGAGTCATGGTTCAAACGTTATTTCCTTGAGCATAACGAGCCCTTTCAAACGGTACCACTTACAGATCCGTATCGTACACCCAAATCGGAAAAATCGCGAAAACCGGAATATTTTTCTGAAACAAAAACAATCCGCTCGGAACACTTGCGTCCATCGGGCTCGACTCCGATTTCGCATAGTGATCTCAAGAAAAATATGAGAAATACCCAAATGTACACACAATCTATGTGCAAAGTTTCTATCTGATATCTTGAAAACTAAAGGCGTGAAAAAGTTTTGAAATTTGCCTTAAGAAAAAATGATAAGTCAAGCCGCTCGGTTTCCACTTGACGCCCCCAAGTTGCCCTTCCTGTTCCAAAATGCATCTGGGGTGTAATTTGGTCCACCCTTTACTTGACCAATAAATAAGCCCTTCTTAGATAGTTGTTATAGAACCTAAATAGACGGCCAAAGATGATAATACGCCATGGTAACAAAAGTTACCAAAAATTCTAGAAGGGATGAACTGAAATCTGAACCAGCGCAATGCTTTTAGATTTTAATTTTCTTCCACCGGGCATCAAAGTCGGGAGGAGCTTAAATAATGAAAAAACAAGCGTAAATGTAGGTATCTACTAGATAACCGGAAAGACAATAATATAAGAAGAATAACACGACAGTACAGTACACGATAACCATACTTTAATTGGAATCCGAATCGGTGACACATTTTAATATCTCCAGTTCAATGCCTTAACAGGTTGACTGCCACGGAGGTAAAGTGGTTTCCTTAGCTTGGGGCCACGCCGGGAAATTTTAAAATTACCATTATTTCTGTGATTTTTCTTTAATTCTGTATTGTAAACACATACTATAAAAAATCCACGGGCTACGATCTCTTTGCAACTTTCTGAGGCCAAACGAATATTTCAATCCATATTATCAAGTACGAGGTGAGGTATTGATAAAGACCTCAAGGCATGAAGCAGTTGTTGTAGTGAAACCTGACAACAGAACTCGTGGCCTACACAAGATCCACGTATGTGAGACCAGATTTCGTGTCTCATGGCAGTCGACCTGTGAGTAAGATGTTTGATGTGTAGGGATGCGCACGAGACAAGATTTGTGGCTGTCTCGTCTCGAAAATGTGCTGTAAAAGTGATGTCTCGACTCGAAAAACGTATATTTCTGTATTAGAAGAGAATCCTGTCAGGAAAATCCTGTCTCGACTCGTCTCGTGCGCATCCATATTGATATGCTTTGCTCTTAGAATAAATAAATAAGTAAATAAACTCATCGCTGACCCAAAGAGTATAATGCACGTGAAATAACATTTGACTGCAAATTTTCTTTAATCTTTTGATTATGAAAATCACTCAGCAATTTAATGTCGTGCGTATATAGCGGACCAAGATTTAGAAAAAGAGTCAGGTTTTATATACTTACTTTCAAAAATCTCTGGTTCAGATCTTAATTGTCTTAACACATAAATCTCAAAGGTAGAAAACGTAGAATAAAATAAAAATTCAATAGTTGCATCATTTATGCATATTCCGCAAACAGTCGCTTTGGATATGTGAAAAAAAAAACAGTCAGCAAGTATGGTTGGGCAGTGATAGAATGATCATCTCAGACGTGTATAGTCTCTGCTTCTATACCTGGTTGCGCTAACATAGCGTTTATGGTGAACAAGCATATTTTGCCTAAGTTCCTCTTGGTTCTCCTGTTTCTTTCCACCATTTCCTTCAGTATCACCACCATCTGCCTTAGCTTTGGTGCATAATCGTAGAATGTTAAACTAAAGAAAAACATTATGCATATATTGTTTTGGTCTATAGTACATGGAAAGATTTGATCATTGCCTTTGATCAGTAGACAAAGTTAGTAACGGAAGATAATGAAAGAAAATCTTTATGAAGAAAATGGTGATTAAAGAATATGGGAGGAAATAAGGTAGGTGCAGGTAAATACTCCAGGATAAGGGAGTTGAGTTTTTTAAGGCCTTAATTTACACGATACACAAAGAACAATACATGTGTTGCAGAGTAACCTTTTCCGCGTGTAGAAAAAAAATATCTGGCAATGATGCCACTCCTTTATATTTTGTACCCAAGGTAAAAGGAAACATGTTACGAAGTTATTTTGCCAGCACTTGCAGGTAATTACGCCAAGTCTAGGATACTACTAGAAATCTGTAATAAATCTTATAGCTGCTAACATCGTCTGTATTATACGAACTCAAATGTTCGTACATAGCATGGCTGAAGCAAAAAAAAAAAAAAAAAAAAAAAATAGTAACCAATGTGCAAGCTTAAGGTAAAAAGATAAAATGTAAAAACGATTATCACAAAAGTTGAAATAATGTTCCAAACTGAATAGTTTAATCCATAAGAAGATAAATAAACAGTGTCACTGTAATGTGACTTTAATATATATATAAAAAAAACGCCGATATTACATGGAACATGTGGAACAATTGAAAATATATTTGTCTTCTGCAGTCAGTCTTGCACAAGATCTGGAGTATTTCGTGCATTATGGTTGGAATTGATTTCGTAGCCATGGAAGCAGGAGTACTGAGGTTACCTTTACGAAACAAAGTGTTCCTAGACGGAAACGGAATAAGACGTACATTGCTGTAAATAGTCGATAAGGTTTTGATTTAGCGAGGTACTAATAACAGATCTTTATCTATATTGAAATAATAACGTCCTTCCACGGAACCTTTCCGAAGCAAACAACATTGCACTGCGTGGCGGTGCCAGCGTTGTCTCACAGAGTATCCATCAAATAGGACTTTCCAAGACCGTAGCACGTATTGGAGGTACATTTTAGTAGCTTTCGTTGGAAACGTCCCAGTACTGAACACTTGACAGATTTAACTGAACTGGCGTATATACCTGCAGTTATCCTACGATATTTTGATGCTACCCACCGAAATATTTAGATCAATCGCAAATGCATATATTCGGATGTGCAATCGTTAACTTCTTTCATTAAGAGTGTGGTTTCATGTAAAATATATTCTTTGTATAAGATTTTTAATCTACATTTTGAAATTCGCTTCTTGCAAATACTCAATAAAAGATAACTTCATTATGTATTATTATTTGTTATTATTGAAGTATTCTTTTATCTCTATATCGCAACCTGTACAAATTCGAGAATATTATATAGTTACATAAGTGCATCAAATACCCAAAAAATGGTTACTATACTGTTTATGCCTTCTTAATACAAACTTAGATTAAAAAAAATAGAAGACAAATTGTAAATAAAACGGTAGTAACTTGTTTAGTCTGTAAAACTATTAAAACCTGTAATCATATTGTCTTCACAGGGCGCAATTAGAAGACATTAAAATTCTAAGTCAAATATCAAAAGTTTTAGAAGCCAAATTGTAGTTTTGTCATTTATGAAGGATTATTTTTCATCATTACATTTAAAAATTGAGTTACTCTTGTTCATCTGAATATTATTACATTCTAGACGCTTAAACATATTTTTCAGACCTTATATACCAGTTCAGTGTTAAAGAAACCTAGGCTACTTACAAATGATTAGGGCCGTTAAGTTCTAATACGAGATGTAATTTTTTAATGAAGGCCATGCTCTTTGCATATACAGATGGCAAGTGTCATTTGTAAACGTGAATTCTTCTTTTACCAGATGATATGTCATACCAGAACGTCTGAAAGTGACTTTTTGAACAATGTTTTAGATTTTCTTTTGATGGAAATCTATATTTGCTTATTTAATGCAGTAATAAGTGAAACGTGTCTATGTACTAGCGGTCACTTTTGAATTATTAGAATCATAGCTTCATTAGACATTTTTTTCCTTGTACATCTCATGGAGGGCAAAGTCAATGATACTTCTTAGGATGGAAATACCTCTATTATGTTTATAATAACATACTTTAAAAGTTATAATCAAAATCAGATACAATGTCTAAACTAACTCCTATTGCACAACCAGTACCATGATTAGTACTTTGTACAACAACAGCAATGTCTTTTACAATTGAATTCAATTATAATAGATGACATTTTTTATCAGTGAGTAAATAACAAACATCGATAATTAAAACTAATGTGCTTCTGAAAAAAATATATTTGGACTATACTTTTTTTCAGAGAAAACTATATCGCTTGCATATATTTATTTTACTTACCTGGCTAAGGGTAATAACAAACAAACACAAGTACCACCTCATGTTCCAAAGGGCTATTAAAATGTTGTCCCCTGACTACTTGTTGATGTGACCGTGCCGGCGACTCCAGAGCTAGTGGGGCAAGGAACAATATATGAAAACACAAACGTGACTTGCATGCGAATTCCTTAAGCGATAAAATAATAATTTGCGTCACTAAATTCAGTAGTCTCGAAAAAAAGAATCAAAATGTCCCCGGATAACAATTACTTTGGTATCCAGCCAACATTACTTATAGGAAGCATACAACCTATTAACATTACGATTTGATTAGACTTTTTTATTCTCCACAAATCCACTGTATGTACTAATAAATGTTTACCAAGAATAAAAACTAATTCCTTTTTATTTAATATTTGTTTCAACTATAACTTTTACCTTTCTCTCTATCTATACGAATAACTAAATGTATGATATTTCTGTTTCGAAAATAGAATCAAAATAATACTCTAGAAATATTCAAAACTAATCTCTTGAATTTATAAACAAATTTTAAGTAGAATGCTTTCTAGTTGGTATAATTTCTATAGCTCAATGTTGATATGTTGTTTTCAACTGTATGTTTTACAAACTTCCAAACATTCTGTTAATAATTGAAGCACAGATATCACAAATTCAAGGTACATTTTTTGTATGTTATTCATGACATATTCTAAAGAAGGTCAAGGAAATAGCATATATACTTCAATTTGATTGAGTTTAATTTGAAAAACTATTGATAACATTATCTGTATGTTAAACAATTGAATATACCGTCCATTTTACGAGTAGGAATTAAATTCAAAACAAATTAACTTTCATGCATAAATATTTTAAAGTAACGAATGGATAGTATGTATTTCCCAGGTCTGTTCTATCTTACTGCAGCTTGTAGAATATGCCACAACATACATTACAAACTATATAGTTCTCATTATTTCATACTTTACTACATAACAGCTCCTGACGAAGGTAGCATTTGAGGCGAAGAAAATATATTAGAATAAGAACATATATTAGAATTTGTAGATTTAATTGATAAGCGATGAGTATTTTAAGATCACTCTATTCAGATTATGTGAAACCAATAATAGTCTTATCAATTTTCCTGTCATATATAACATTTCGGACTTTATAACCAGATCTGTTATTCGGTCGGAAGTGACTCAAAATATTTAAAATCGTTGGGTTGTATTCAGAGAGAATTCGTTAATTGAGGGTTAGTCTCAGACTAGTTAGTAAGCATACTAACTCTTTACTAAGGAAGCTGCACTTTTTGGTATTCAGAGTCTACTTTGAGTACAACTAAAATGATGATTTGGGTATGATTAACTTATAGAACCCCAATGCATTGGTGAGTAAAATAAATGTGGCAACTACGGAAAATAGAGGAGCGCATGCGTAGACTGTAAAAATGAAAACACATGAATTACGAAATACGAAATGATGTGTCGCACGCTAAACCGTGGGTAAAAGATTAGTCTCCGCTCTGGATTAATTACTCATATGTGATTAACTTCGTCCAATACTACGTCCTAATCAGGGACTCTGAATACAATTTTGATAACCATCCGTTAGTCAACCTCGAAGTTAGGTGCTACTGAGACGTCAAAACGACTCTGCATAAGACCCATAATAACTATAATATGAACCCCGCCCCTCCTAAAAAACAACGTTTACTGGATCATGAGAAAGAACTTTTACATAACCTTGTTAGTACCACTGATCACCTTCTGCTTTGATGTTTTCAACAACTACTCTCGCTTGAAGAAACTAATGCAACCAATACATTTCATTAACGCTTTCATAACACAAAGAATTAAAGCCAATAGTCGCAAATCAAATTCAAATGCTGGTACAAATTCATCCTCAATTTGGTAGTAGCTCTTTTTGTATTCTATAAACGTACACATTTCATTATTTGTTATTGGTTTTGGTGTAATGTCACCAATTTAGTTCATAACAGTCGATTCTAATGTAGGATTACTTTCCAATTATGATTCCATTTTTTTGTGAAGTTTACTCTAATTTTGTCGAAATTCTAATTGCTGTCGACGTAGCCAGTTTACATGCTAATTATTAGGAACAACAGATCCCACTGAAACCAACATGTTATATAAAAACTTTTTGAAGAAATGTGTCCCCGAGCAATCAATGGAAACCAGAAACTAAATTATTTACATTTTTCTAGTCAGTAATGACACCATATTTTATTCATTTATTGTCAGTAACCAACATCACGTATCGCTTGTTAGTGTTTCAAATAACAATACGCTGTATATCAAATGTTAAATTTGAGGGTCTTCAAAAAACAACAAAGCGGTTTCGAGGAATTCTTATGTAAGAATGATTACAGTTGAATGGCTCAGTGGTACATTGTTTTATTTGAAACCCTAGTGATTGGGGATTTCCCTCGTTTTTAAGCACTTAGCGCCCGCGCCATTGTCGTGGGAGAATTTGGTTGATTCCTGGCGGGAGCTCAAGTAGTTTGATAACTCAGCTTAAACTGTAAGTCCTCGTCTCATATAGACTCGCCGTTGAAGGGGATGAAAAATTGAAATTAAATCTAATCCAGTGATTCAGTGCGGTTTTATTATTCGCTTGCAAGGAGAGGACGTAGAGCAGGTATATCATAATTTACGAAGCATGGTTGAAAGTACCGTTACGTCAAATTCGTATCAGCACATTTTGGAACTGTTTGTTTTACCAGAAATCGAGATTGTGGAAAAAGGAAAACCTTCCAAATTGTTTTCATGGATGATATGGTACCCCCTCACTCTTTTGTAATATTTCGTTTGAAGATGAATGTGTAAGTCTCAAGAACCCACACTGAGTTCTCACTGAGTTGTAACCACGTCTCCACAGAAGAAAATGGGAGCAGCAGTCGAGCTGATTACATGAGCACCCGGACTGGTAGTACTGCAGAGAAAGAACACACTCGAGGCTACATATTGACAGACAGCACACTGTTATAATGGAAGATTAGCAGGATTCATTCGCATACTAATAGGACATGATTGTGGGTCGTCGATCAATAGGTGCGCCAATAACTGATACAGTGATACTTGTCGGATTCGTTCGTTCTTATGTTGTGAAGGTGAACAAGGAGTGGAAGAAAATGTGGTGACGATCTTGAATAGACGGAACTGCATTGGCGTACTAAAGTTCAAAACGAGGGGGAGAGTCACATCAAACAGCCCGTGGTAGTCAAATGAACGATTAGTGACCAAGACAATGGTGAATGCATAATACCCATTTCCCATGCAACTCTACGACGTACACTTGCACACATGAAATTCCAGAGCAAACGGCCCACTCATCACCCACTGCTCATTACTTGTCACCACCGACTTCGTCGCTATTGGGCACAGGAATACACTAATGGATAGTGGATGATTGGAAGAAGATGATCCAATTAAATCACCATTTGTGCTACTCCGCTCAAAAGGAGGTGTTCATGGGTGGCGCCAACAGCACGAAGAAGCTATGCATCTCTCGTGCATGGTATGTACTGCAGAGGAAAGTGGCTGCGGATGCATGATTTTGGGAGGATTCTGTCAGCTTTAGTGGGACCGTTGGTGTGAACATTCCGGTAACACATGCAGATGCTATAGAATCACGCACAACCAATGATGCAACACTTCTACCTACACGAAGACGGCGTTGTTCAGTACAACAATGCTCGGTGCCAAAAAAAAAAAAAAAAAAAAAAAACAGGACTGCACTTAGCCTAAGGAACATTTCATGAAACTACAGCAAAGGAAATGGCTTCCTAACTCATTGGATCTTAATTGTATAGAAAATATATTTGATGTTGCGGAAAGAGCTCTTCGGACCATGAATCCTGCACCGACACTTTCGTGCTCATCGTGGGGTGTCATCAGGAATATATGGTGTAAGATCCTCTGCAAACATATCAGCAACTTCCCGAATTCATGCCACATCTTGTCCAGGCCGTCCTCTAAGAAAACGTGGACCAGCAAAGTATTAAGTAGATGATTGCAAGTCAGTGAGCACTCACGTTAATGTATGTCTAGGTCACGAACTAGTCTCGATGTATGAATACTATATTTTCTCTTCTGGAGTTTTACTAAATACCAGGTTATCATAAAATAAGTATCGCTGTTCAGAAAACTCTGGAGAGGTACCCACTTGACAGAATGTAACCAAACTTAGTAGGAGTATATTTGGAGACATGCAGAAGCGATTGGCGTAGAAAATGAACTTAGTTCCAATTTTCGCCACCGGATTTAATTGTACAGTACTAAGTAAGTGCAACGTGGAAGAAAAACGACAGTACTGATGCTAAATAATAAGAAACGCTATAATTACCACTCCTGTAGGTCTCGCAGCATTGACTACCAATGCTATCAATACCTCGTGGCCAGTGGCGGATTTACAAAGGAAGGGGCTTTTGATCTGAAGTGTTCCTTTAAAATTCTTGGATACCCTACAAAAACGAAGTTAAATACTAGTCTTTCTTGTGCTCATAAACTGCAAGCTCCCCCAAATTCCAGGAAAAGATTAGTGTCAGATCCCGCCTCCAGTGTTTTGGCTCAGTGTTAAGTGTAATGGACGACAGATGATATTATTGATATTCAAAGCTTAATTATCCCCCTGCGGTGCGTGACATTGATTTGTGCACCTCTTAATAACCCCGTGGTGTAGTGATGATGTGCTATGGTCAATTATGGTGATGTCAAGTTCTGCCCAAAGGCAGATTTTTGACGTGGAGGTCTTTGGGCAAGGAATACCAATGGTGGCTTGTACTGTATGAGATGGTGATGAAGTTTTAAGGACGGGACCTACAGGTTAGCATGGAATCCGATTCAAGTGTGTCTTCACTGGAACTCGAACCCGGGACCCCTTGGTTAGAATGCAAAGCATGTTGCAAAGAAAAAAAGAAGAAACATCATCGGATCACCATCAAATAACTTCTGGCATGTAAACTCCGTCCAAACACATGCAGAAGTGAGTAAGTACCTGGAGATTTAATTACAGTCTTCCTTATCATTTTGCATCACTAGTATTGCTTTACTTCCATAATTACCTCTGGTGGTGAAAATTGGAACTAATCTTGTTTTCTATAGCAATCGCTTCTGCATGTTCTCAAATATACTCCTACCAAGTTTGGTTGCATTCTTTAAAGTGATTACGTCTCCAGAGTTCTCTAAACAGCGATACTTATTTTATGGTAACCTGGTACATTGTTAAAATATAATGTGAATCACCTGAAAGAAAGCATCACTATAATAACTCAACATGTTACTTTAATCATGTTTGATGGGTATACTGTTGTAATTACATTATACTATGGACTTATTTCGTATTATGAATAAAACATAATTATATTCAAACGCAATTTAATATGTTTTCTTTCTCATACTACAATGAATTATAAAACAAAGACTGAAATGACGTTTTTAGTTTAGTGTCCCCTCGATCACGTTGAATTGAGAGAAGGCACACGTGCTACCCACCAGATCACCAGGATCTTTAATGAATCCTAGTAGGACTGCATTTGTGTTTGTACTTACTAAAGTATCATTTGATCGTGCAAGTGCTATATATCATTCCTCCGAAGTAGTCTAAAAAAAACTTCGGTATTCTTTCTTGAGATCCATGTACTCTTTATTGTTGACAACTATCACTACGATGAAAGGAGACATACAAAATATATGTCAACCCTAGAACTAAAGTTATATTTCCAACATTTTTAGTAGGTATGAAGGATATAATAGAGTAATCATCGATGTATAAAACAGGAAAGCACATTAGTCGTTCCTGTTTCAGGTGGAGATGTAAAACCAATCTGCAGACTCACACAGACGGGAGATTTTGTAGCATATACATGTGTGTACGCTTACTTTCTTGATAAACATCGGGCGCATTCAGATGAACATTTTTGGATTCTGTGTAAGTGTTTAAAATTACACCTGAGAAAGAGTAAAGTGTATTTCCCTTCACTTTGTGTTCTTCGATATCTATACATTCAATTTAATTTAATTTCATTGCATTGTTTGATCTTAACGTTACGAGTAGTAGGCAAGTAAGAGTACACACTGATAAAAAAAGATACAACCATCTAGATTGTCTTGTACATCGTTATATACACAAGAAGCAGTTACTTTCTTATTGCACATTAGCAATTTTGTCGACAAAGAATGACATATATTTTTAACCTGGAAGAGTTTCCCGTTTTCGATTTTCTCAAAAGTTATACATGATCAAGCATATTGCATTGTTTAACTATTTTCAATGTGGTATTTCGACTGACAAATTATTATACTCGGAAAATGTCTTAGATAAAAATTTAACTTTTAATGACAATTTTATGCTATGTATATTAACCATAATATGCTCTGTTGCATTACTTGTATCATAAGAAGAGTCTAAAGAGAAAATTTTGATATCAGTATGTAATAAGTCGCATGACTCATACACCACTAATTTTCTGCTTTACAAATAAATTACTTTTATTCATTTACTGCATATTAGGTCTTATTCTCAAGGATCATTTTGTTAAGCTCCATAATTATCAATTGTCATACGTCTCATTTTAAGATATGTCATTTTCTCCTCAACTAATTGTTAACATACTAGAAGTTCCGAAAATCAATATTAGTTCTGGAGTTATAATTTGGACTCTTTTTTAAAAGAAGAAATGGGTGTTAAGAACGACAACTAAAATAAACATTTATATTTACTACTGGAGCTGAAGACCATGTAAATTTATTGTTTTATTCAATTATAAAATTTTATCCTGAAGTAATTGCGATAATATCAGGATATTGTGTGAGATGTAAAGTCAAGACTGAACCTAGTTGTCATACACATATTCGTGATTATACGTTTCACACAATATTTGCATGAAATATTAATCATCAATGTGCTTACTAATGTTACTACAATAATCAAAATTTCAAATAAAAAAATAGTATTAATAAGTCACTGAATAGTATAGTAACAATATGATAGAATTCTGTATCATGGAAACGTCTAGCATTCAGTAATAAGCACAAGAATGAGTAAATGACAACTCGGTTTAATAACTGTACACATATCGTTGATGGCCTTTAATAGTTGAACTACACATGCTTTGTACTGAAACTAAAGGTCTACAAGATGAATGATACTTGTACTACTCAAGAATCTACGAATACAACGATCACAATTTTAAGGACTAAGTGAATATTGAGAAATTAAATATGAGTATTGGAAGTAGGAGAGTAGAATACTGTATTTAGCAGATATATATATATATATATATATATATATATATATATATATATATATATATATATATATATATACCGAGTGAGTCAAAAGTCCCTTGCCAAAGGACAACTCGGTAACTAGTGAAGATATGAAAAATGATAAGAGAGTATTTTGATTGCCAAGTGTGGGTTGTCAATCTAAAATGGTTGAATTTTCGTAATCGTACAACCGTTTAAGCTCGATCTTGGTTCAGCGAAGAACAAGAAGAAATCAAATAATCTGGAGAGTGAAATACCCTTGGGTAAGAAGAATAAAATGGGGATAAATTTAAAGAACAAAGGAGAAGACCTATTTGCAAGTCCCACAACAGTGGCATCAGACACAAGGGGGAGGGGAAGAAGAGAGGAGGTATACGAGAAAAGCAAACAATGACAATAAGTTGAGCTTTTTGTGGCATGTTTAGTGTCAAAGGTAAGCGTGCGGAAGCCAATATCCCAACTGAAGTCGCTTGTTTTTACCCTTGATTTATTGATTTAGTTATGTGTGGAAGGAAATATTTAAGCGAATGGCTCGGGCTGCAAACGCCGAGGACACAGCGGCCCTGTAAAGTAAGATGAAGAGTGAGGAAGGCAGGAGCCCTGGGCAGTTAAGACAGGGTAGCATTCTGGCATTCACCTGGTGGGACTGCAGAAAACCATGGAAAATCGCAGTCGAGATGACTGGATCGTGTCATTCCTTGTGTCCATGTAATTGTCTGTCACTGACTATCACTGGACTATTCTTTTCCATATGGTTATTACTATTATTATTATTATTAATAATAATAATAATAATAATAATAGTTGTTGTAGTAGTACGATTATGAAAATTGTGATTCGGGTCTAGCCATTGGTTTATGCGTTGGAGCTCTACGCAAAAAGGTCGGCCAGAGTAGTATATAGGTGTCATTTACCCAAGAAGAAACAACTAGTCAGCAAATCCAATTAAGTCGTGGTCTGTAACACACTTGAAAAAAGCTGTCAAGGCGAACCTGCACGTACACAGATTGTTTATCTGAGTGAATTTGATCGTTATCACCACAGTACAGTGGTGGAACTAGTACATAGCAATCGGAGCTCTGTACCCCACTGCTATTTGTTCGTTTGGTATCTAATGAGCCCGCTCTGGATGGATTTAAGGTAGTTCTGTGTTATCGATTTAACCTGTGGCACGTGTGTTTTGAGGTCGTTACATGCATCCAATGCAACAAAAAGCTGAAATGGTGCTTCATCATGCAGCTGAAATGAGCCAACGGGAAGGAGCAGCAGAGTACCACAGGCGTCATCTAAATCAGGTAGCACCGTCCTACCAATTCTTTCGATAGCCATGACATGCTTTAAAGCTACAGGTAGCTTATCGGACAGGCCCTGTTATGGATGAGCGCGAGCTACAACATCCTGTGACATGACTATTGATGTGCTTGCGAAGGTGGCAGTTAGTCATGAAATACTAACACGGAAGATTGCACAGGAGGCGTCCATATCTCACAAGACGGTCTCCAAAATTTTATCACTTGAACGATATCATCCTCACAATATACTGTACATTTAGTACAAGAGTTACATGGAGATGCCCAGACAGACAAAGAGAGTTCTGTGAGTGGTTTCACCGGACACGAACACAACATCCTATGCTAGAGGCTGATTCAGTGATACTATCTACCTCAACGGCACAGCCAACAGACACAACGCTCTGCATTTGTTTCGCGAGAACTCCCACATAGTTGTTCAAGCGCACTTTCAGGAAGATCCACGAGTGAACGTGTGGTGTGGAGTACACGGCAACGTCATATTAGAGATCGTGTGTTTGCCCGGTAGGCTAACATCAGACCAGTATCTATATCATCTGCACACCACATTGCAGCCGCATCTGGATGAAGTGCCTTTGGTATCGCGGAGTGTATTTTATTTCCAGCACGATGGAGTAGTGCCACATTACGACTACACTGCGCGACAATGGCACAACAAGGTGCTTCCTGGCCTATGGATTGGTCGAAAGGATCCCGTGAAATGGCCGCCCAGATCAGCTGATATCACGCCAGTAGACGTTTACTTGTGGGGGTATCAAAAGTCCGTTGTGTATCAGAATAGAGCCAGAACCGTGGAACAGCTGCATTAGAATATTCGGAACATGGTAGAGCAATAACACCCCAAACACTCCGGCGTGTGCGTGCTAATGTGCTACGCCCTATCCGTTTGTGCCATCAGCAGGAGGTACACCAATTTGACCCCTATTGGCATAGTGCCCAGCACTGATGCGTCTGGAAGCAAATGGCGTGTGTGCGTGAGGTATGCATTTCTTCTCACGAACATGTACAGTAAACCTGTCAGAAAACAATACGACTTATTTTCATGTGTTTGTCTTCCTCGTATACCTCCTCACTCCCCTCCTTCCCCTTTGTGTTTCTGACCTCAATGTCGTGTGTCTTGCACATAGGTTTCCTCCTATATTGTTTAATTTGCTCCCTTTTCTATTCTCCTTGGCCCAGGGTATTTCATGCTCCAGATTATTTCGTTCCATGTTGTCCTCCACGTTGCATTTTTCTTTATTATTGGCTGTTATACTGGTGTCGACCTTAAACGGTGAGTGCAATTATGCAAATTCCACCATTTTAGATTGACAACCCACGCTTGGCTATCAAAATGCTTTCTTATCATTTTTTCGTATCTTCAATACTTACCGAGTTGGTCTATGGTTAGAGATTTTCGGATCGCTCGGTACCAATGGGTAAAAAATCTAATTCAAGGTAAGTTCGTGCTGTTGTACACCAGTGATAAACAAAGAACAATACAGCGGACAATGCGCACCTTCGAGGTAATCTCCTGCGGAATCTAACACCTACTTTCCTACAGCTGAACAATACTCTGGTTATAAAACAAAGCGCTCATTGATACAAATAATTTCAGTAATACGATAACAGACGATTATATCTTGTCGGAAGGTCCAGTAAATATGGTAAATGACACAATGTTGTCAGAGGAGTTGCTGAAGCGATTTGCGGTCCTTTTTGCGACATATGTCTTGGCATTATCATGCAGAATCAATACACTCTTGTGATGTACCAATGCCGACTCCTCTTGCTGCAACGCAGAGAGCACCTTTTATAACTGATGAGAGTAGAAGTCAACAATGATGATCTTATTATTTGGGATGTTCTCGTAATGCATCACTTGCTGACAGTTCTACTGTATAGAGAACAAGCTGGATACATATGTGGTCTTGATGTGTGAAGAATAAGGTTACATGAAGATAATCATTGTGTGGGACACTTGGGAGTGTCATAGATTATCTAGTTCTCGTCACCACAGATAAAGCGATCAAAGGTAGATGTGTTTAGGTGCTGAGTCAGCAACAATAAAACGGCAGTCACTCAGCATTCCTTATTGGCTGCCGACAATGTGTGGAGTGCCCTTTTATTTAACTTGTATGACTTTCCTATCCTATGAAGATGCTGTCTGACTCTTTCAATCGGAAACATGGAAATTTTCTCAAGTTCATCGACGTTAGATCACTGTCCGCCTCGATGACTGCTTCCAGAGTACTCTTCATCCAACCCATATAGTAAACAACTGTGAGACTCATCCGAAGAGCTGACATTTCCAGAATTGAATTTCGGGAACCAATTCCTGCTTCTGCTTTTGTTCACACCATTCTCCCCAAATTTCTGATGGGACGACCTTATGGGGCAGCTGACAAGTCTACTTTAAAATCATAACACAAACATCCAAAAATAAACTGCTAAATTCTCCCTTTCTCTTCGACACTGGTTGAGCTATGGCAGCTGTATGTGCGGAGCGTGCTTCTATTACTGAAGGTCTCGGTCCCTTGGCAGGCACGTGTAATTCGTTTCCTATCTATGCGTGCATGAATAACGGGGCATCAGTAACAGTAAGAACATTTGTTACCTTTTACAACATTATTTTAATATATTGAAAACGCCAATAATTTCATGGATAATCTAGTGTTAAAAATAAAAAAGTAATTCCGAATAATGCGATATATATATAGCAATAGGTAGCCAATGAAATTAAGTCATAAATATCCTAGGACAAAATTGTGTAGGATGCCAAAGGCTAGATTCTCGAATAACTTAAATATATTATATGTCCATAAAAACAAAAATAATGACCTTTCATGTACATAGTAATATTAGCTTCTAATGTGCACAGTTTACCAAATTAAAAAAAATAATCTAAATTAGTCCGCTTAATTATATATGTTCAATAGAAGGGAAAACATCGGACAATGTTTCAAGTGTGGACACAAACTATATATTTGTAAAAGAAAGAAATAACTAATGCAACATATGAGGATAACAAATGTTGTTTAAACTAACATAGTAAAACACATAAACACTAGTATGGGACATAAATCACAACACATGTAGTTCGACGACGCGCCTTCAAAAATAAGGGAAAGTAGCATAACAAAGAGGATGCTCGTCTTCATTGGAAAATTACATGTAACATTGAATCTACTACACGAACTTCATCACATTAACCTTAATCGACTACACAGAACACATTTTCTTACAGAAAGTAGAACAATAAACTAATTCAATTAGAACACGATACACCTCCATGGAATTAACGATGAGTCCAGGAGGACAACTAACTAAGTTGCAGCAACATACCTAATAACTCGCCAAAAAGCTTCAATTTTAAATTCTAACAAAAGAAATAAAAACTATTCAATATAATAAAAAAACTTGTAATATCGTATATAATATAACTAATAATAACGTAAATATCAATGAAATCTCGATATTTTGCAGGAAATTTCAATGTTAGAGACAGAAAATCATTACGAAAACTGAAACAGTTCATATAGTCACTAAACCAATAACTGACCATCCCAAACAATCTCATAAGTCTCCGTCAAAATGAATAGACCTTTCCCTAAAGCAACATCAACAAACGTTTTAAATATAAATAAACACATAAAATAATAATAAAACATTGTATTAAAACAATTATTATACAATATTTTAATACCGCTAAACAATGAATTCTCATGCTAAGCACTAGAATAATTGATTATATAATTTTATAGCATACTCTCTTCTTACATCATGAAATTAAATTATAATGCTTTAATCTAGATGGTTATTGGTCGGGTTGCTATCATGTCAAACATGAGTCGCTCGTGAGATGTTGAACACCTCCTAAATGTGGTATCTTAAAACAATACTACGTCACCACTTTTTTCAAATAATAACATTTATACCATGTTCCATGCTCCTGAGTTAATGATTTCGTGATATATTTTATTTTTTGTAAAAACTTTTGAACCGTGTTTCTCAATACAATTTATCGAAAGTAAAATGTTAAAACTGCGGCTTGAGGGAAATGCTAAATATCTTCAAAAAATAATTTCAAGTCGTTCAAGTGTTTCCATTGTGATGAAACGGTTTACAGTAATTGAATATGAATACAACATTCGTTGAAAGTCAATAAAAGCGGAAGATTTTCTCTTCAAAATGGCACAATATATATACATACATAAATCTCTCTCTCTCTCTCTCTCTCTCTCTCTCTCTCTCTCTCTCTCTCTCTATATATATATATATATATATATATATATATATATATATATATATATATATATATATATATTATATATGGGAATATTCATATCGAATGTCCCTAACTTGAATCCTTTAAGATATTCAATTTTTGGCATAAGCCTAGAACCATCTTTGACTCCAACATAGGAATATTAATGAAATTAAAACTTGCATACTCAGGACATTGTTCAGGAATTCTTGAAACACGATTCATCCTTTTTAGACTTCCAAACTATGCTGTGTGTAAGTGTTGCCTAAATTATAGAACGCGAATTTCTTTTCATCCATTCGAAGGTGCCTATGTCGACAGGCATCAGAGCAAAAACAACATTTATGGGAACGCGTTTTCTCTCAATAGATTCCGTGTCTCAAAAATAGATTCCACAACCACTGGCAACCTTCTATTTAAGAAAATTAGTGTTTCAAATTAAACAGGATAATAGATACCGATAACCGTTTCCAATCAACCCATTCAGCGTCTCAACATACTTTTACCATCCAAAACACTCCATCAAAATCCGAAGTGGTTCTAATTTACTAGTACTTCTGATTTCAATATTCATTTCCAAATAACAAAACAAGGAAACTTGTCAAGAACCAGTTTCTTGTTGTGAATTAATCGTTCCAAGAATAATCCTTGGCTAATTCGTTATTCAAACTGGAAGTTTTCAACTCAACATTTATGATTAACGCTTTTCACGACATAGAACAGAAATCCTAAAAAAGTGTAATATATAATGACAAACGGAATTTAGAAATCAATTCAGCGTGTCGAGTGAATATGCCATCATCAACTATAACACTGCGGTTTCAACATTGATTGGTTCCAGTGGATATTGGCTATGCCTTATACTATCTTGCACTGACAGACCTCAATTCGTAACGGACAATGTCACACTCGCGTTGAGATTCTGGCGAAAGTAACATGGAGTCAAACGCGATTGATATGAAAGATTTTGCAAGAGTAATACTAGCCGAATGTCTGTCCAAAGAATTTTGCGCAAGCGTCATCTTCAGCCATTCAAGACACATTTCGTGAAGGATTTGCATGGATATGATGCCAACTGACGATGTGAATTCTGTGAATGGTTTAAACGCACACACCATAAACAATATAACCTTGCTGCTAAACTCATGTTTTCCGACGAGACCAAATTTCATCTTAATCGAACTGTTAAGAGACACAATTAAGTGTATTGAACAGACAGCAACCCCCATGCTGCCGAAGTTTCCAATAATCAAGTTACCCTCTTATAAAAGTAGTGTGCAATTCACTGTACTATATTCTATAAAAAACTGCTATAAAGAGTACTGCAACCATGTTTGGACAACTTGCCTCTTTCAGACTGCTAGAACATCTACTGCCAACACGAGGAAGTGCCACTGCACTTCAGTGTCAATGTTCGACAATGGTTGGATTCAGCAGTTCGTGGACATAGGATCGGGCGTGGAGGTCTGGTGAATTATCCTTCGAGATCGCCTGATTTAACACTGTTTTTTTGTGCTGCCTTTTAAAATAAGTTATTTACAGGGATCGCCCACAGGGATTGCTGTTTTACAACACAATATTCTCAAGGTTTCCGTTGCTATTATCAGTAAGACTCTGGAATGTTTTAGGGCCAGTTTGCGATATTTGTGGCAATTTGTGGACAATAAGATGGACATTACTTCGAACATCTTTTATGGTGAGCACAAGTGCAGCATTGTCTTAACTGTTTCAGGGTCTTCTAACGGGTAAGTGATTCGAAGTGAATGTGTTAGGTTAGGAACGATATCCGTTGTGTATGTGTCTCCGTCCTTTCTCCTCTTATCATTCATTTGTCAAAAGAACGAGAATGATATGCCAAGTCGCCCATCAGACGAGTGCTGGGACGGTACATTCAAATAGCGGACTTCTGCATTTTTAAATAGCTTTACAATGACATAAATAGTATTTCTCACGAGACTAGAACATTCTCGTGTCTCTAGTAGTTTCGAAAACTAATACAAGACACTAGACAATCATTGAACGAAATGAAATGAGTCAAGAAATTTACGAACCGAAACGATACCAAAAAATGAATAATGGTGCTCACCAGCCGAGAAATTCATTTGTTTATTTATTCAAAGATATGACACAAAGAGAGATTGGGAATCACCCTGATGTCACATGGACCTTTTGAAGAGTGTAAAACTGGAGAAGGAAGCTGCCTTGGGCTTAGAGAAGGGACTATCCCGTCACGAACCCAGGGGGACTGATGATAAAAAAGGAAAATGCAGGTAGGAACGCTACTCCTACACCAGCGGCTGGGTACAAGATAATTAATCTGTCTCGTTTGAAGTCGTCTGCAGCACACTATATTTCTGTATGTAGACCTATGAGTCCATTGTAATTAGTGTTTGAGATAAACGTTTCAAAAGCAAGATGAAATCTATTGATATATGTTTTACTGATGTTATTAACTTGCAAAAAATCCAGTTGCGGGTACTCCGCCTTTTTGAATAATTAGCCTTACTCCAGTGCAATTACGACAAAAATCGATGAAACTTAAAGCGTTTTTTTATAAAAAAGACTAAACCTGTTAGAAAATGTTCTATGTATTGATATTATTATAAAACAGTCCCAAACAGTCTAAAACAGTAGTTGTTTCGTTTCCGCCATTTTACCGAAAATTATATGAACAATATGAGATTTATCACAAAGCACTATGGTAAATAATGTATTGTATTTGATGGTAATGATGGTGGACCTAGCATAAATGATATAAAACACTGGACTTGAATAAAGAAACATCCATGTGGTTCGTTTATCTCATCTGGAAATTCTTTTTAACACAAGAAACAAATCCGAATTGATATCACTTCTGACTAAATATCTTGAGAAATCTGATTTTAACGTATATCAATCACCTGGATATGCAGATACATTAGTTGTGTTAATCGTCATAAATCTTGCAAAATCTGAGTCGCCAGTAATAGTGAGGAAGATTCCAATATTTTCGTTCTGATGGTAGCACTCGCAACAGCTGAGACTAACATGTTTATTCCTAGCTCGAAGCCACCATATAAGATATACAGCTGTACCAAACTTCAGAGAACAGTGGGAGATATGCTGAACTTAATTTTATTTATGCATGCCTTCACTGGTTGTTATACAACTTCTGTTCCATACAGTAAAGGGAAGAAAGTTGTGAACAAAATACTGAAAAAAAAGAAATGCGTCGAGAAATGTATGTTTTCAAAAACCCAACATCATTTGTTGATGATGTAGCAGCTGTTGGAGGAAAACGTTCTTACTGGATTCTACAAGATTCTATGTACTAGAAGATTGTACCCAAACAACGCATTAGTGACACTTTCAACTTACCAGTACTATCTACAACAACCACTGCTGCAAATCAGCATAGTCTCCATGAGTTCAATGAAGTTCAGCAGTGGAGAAATCAAGAGATGACTCCAACTGAATGAGGCTGGAGAATTTGTGGTGATTGTCGTCTTTCTGTAACATCATTTGAACAACCTGTTCCAGAAGATTTGTTAAAGTTTATAGGACGCATCTGCCAGGAAATCTGCAGAAACAATTTTTGGTGCAAAAGAAGAGAGCTAGATTGTGCATCATTTTTGTGAAGAGTACTTGACCCGGATGTGGTAATAGCACTGCTTTAATCAAAGATGCAGATGAAGGAATTCGTGATGAAATTGTCACCAAAACCAACTTCTTTGAGAAGTTAACGAAGACTGTGGACATTCAACTGCAAAATGCCATCGAGAAAAGTAAGTCTCAAAGTACGCTGGTATATTTAGAACTTAGTTTAAGTTCATTTATCAACGCAAGGCTTTTTACGGTGCCATATACACTGATCAACAGTTGAGTTAGAGACT
This sequence comes from Thermobia domestica, assembly GCF_964235325.1. Lineage (NCBI taxonomy): Eukaryota > Metazoa > Arthropoda > Insecta > Zygentoma > Lepismatidae > Thermobia > Thermobia domestica. The sequence goes on from NC_137457.1 coordinate 19,172,414, forward strand.
GCAGGAGAGTTGTAAAAACAGCTTTGCAGATATTCCACCAGTGCTTGTGAATGTAATGCATCGAGAGTGTACTGCTGCGGTGTACTTCCTCTTTTGCTATCCGTGTCAGTACAGCGTAAGATGGGCACGACGCGGGACCTGATTCCACCCAACCCTGGTCAAATCGTAGGGTCCACAAGAATTGGTAGATCGATTTCGGAAGTGCCTGTGGGACTCACATATTCAAAGGCAACTGTGTCAAAGACGTATCGTGTGTACCTGGCTTGGGGTAAAACCGCAACCTCACGGGCAAACTGCAGCGGTCAGGGGCCTGTCGACGACAGTGGTAGACTCCCATGGTCCGAATTGTAAAAGCCGATAGACGGGCCACAATGCGTCAAATTGCACAGGCTCAATACAAGACAACAATGCCGTGTCAGTAGCCACACAAAGAGCAACTAGCTGCTCGCCATGGGGTACAGAAGCCATCGATCCACGCGAGTATCCTTTCTAACAACACACAACAGGAAAGAAACGACTAGCATGGGCAAAGAACACTGCCTCTGGACCATGGAAATATGAGAAAAGTTTGCCTGCGCAGTTTTACATTGGTACATGATGATCAGAGTTGCCAACTGTAAGAGGAAATGGATCCATCGTGACAACAGGGAACTGTACAGACCTGTGGTTGTGGTATTCTTATCTGGGGCATGTTTAAGTGGACTGAAATGCATTACTTAACACGTGTAACAAAGTCCCTCACAGAGTGAAACTACCCCAATATTCTGGACGATCATGTCATGTCATTTGCTCGGCTACAACATTCAGGTTGTGACCTCATTTTGCAGCAGGACAATGTGCTGGCCCCCCGCTCTAGAACGGCAGCAAACAAGTGTGATAAGCAATCCTCTGATCTGGCAACACGGTCATTGGACCTTCATCCGATCTAACACATCTGGGACGCCATGGAACGACTCCTTCGGCTGTGGGCTCACTTCCAACTAACCTCCAAGCCTTGTGGAGGACTTAGCAGCACATATGGATTGAGATTCCACAATAATACTTCAGGTGCCTCGTGGAGTCCATGCCACGGGGTTAGCCGCTGTTACAGAACGAAAGTGGTGTTTGACGCTATTAGGTAGGTGTCTATGAATCAACTGGTGATCAGTGTGTATTGTCTTCCTACTTATAACTACATACTTCATATATACTTTTAACTTTAGCAGTTAAATAAATGCGCAGAATAAATGCTAGTACGAAAAGTGAAAAATTGAAAATCATGAAACAGGATATGATGGTGCTTGCTATGAATAGGATACAAAATGCATCTGAAATAATTCCGGTAAGAATATTTTCATTATTAATCCAATGTACTCGGGATTGCTGCCAGAGTGAATGTTGCTGTGCTAAGCTTTCGTTACCATAAAGCGACAACATCTTCAGAGCTATGTGTTGGAGTGTGCTGGTCGTACAATTTATATTGTGGTCTTTAGGAATTGCTGTGTTTCTATTTGTTGTTTTTGTTGGCCAATGGCGTGCTCTGATTTTGCTGGTAGACACTGCTTTCTGATTGGCTGATGGTTCTTTTCGTACTGAGAAGCTGGATCCAGATGTCAGGTAGATGGTAACCTTCGTCTCTGTTAATGTATGGCTTGTATGTACGGATGAATAGAGATTCATGTATTTTCCTGTGCCAGAACTGTTTGTTTTTCTTTAGTACTTAAATTTGGTCCCACATGGCCGTATGATTGTATTGTATGCAGTGCTCGGATATTGCAGATTTTCAGGTTGTTTAAGTATGGTGTGTCGCTGGTGTTCTTTCATTCTGTCTTGAATGTTCCTTCCCGTTTCACCTATTTAAGTGGCAATATATTCACAGGTGATCCTATAGATGCCTGGTGTCTTTAATCCCAATGAGTCTTTTGCACTTGGTAGTAAACTCCTGATCTTCGGTGGAGGGCAGTGTACAGTCTTGATGTTGAATTTCTTCAATAGTCTTGCTGGTTGGTTGGAGGTTTATCCCATATATGGAATAACTGCAATATTTTCCTTGACTGCCATGTTGTTCTCTTTTGTGTTGCAATTTCTGCTACTGTATTTTCTCATGGTTGTGTTGATCTGTTTCGACGAATATCCGTTGAATTTGAATACCGTTTCCAGGTGAGACACTTCTTTGCTTATATCATCTGGATCTGCTATTTAGTATGCTCTGTGTATAAGAGTATTTAACATCCTCATCTTCTGTGCAGAATCATGAAAACTGGTCGCATCCAGGTAGAGATCGCTGTGCGTGGGTTTCCTGTAGATAGAATGGCCTCGACTTCCATCTGGTTTCTTGTATACGAGTACGTCCAAGAACGGGAGCCATCATTCTGTTTCTGTTTCCATTGTGAACTGGATGTCGCGGTGTATAGAATTCAGATGCTAATAGACGCCAGCAAAGCTTTAAGATCATAAGAATATTTCCCTTCATTTTAAATAATTAATCCCTTGTTTAAATCACGATTTTTAATTTTTCCCAAATTTATATTTTCAAGCAGTAATAGATAACACTTTAAGGTACAATGAACTTTCGGTAACGCCAACTCGGAGAAAGTGATCACTTGTTATATAACTTATAATATTAGCAGTTTAGTAAATGAAGAACAAATAATATTACTCTTATTGCCTTAATAGCCATAAAGCAGCAAGTACATTCTGGGGAAAATTTCAAGACGCTTATTTAAAATAGCGAGAAATCAGCAACTAAAGGTTGGCGACTGTTTTAGTAAAATATCAATACGTATAACGTATTCTAACAAGTAAATCCTTTTTTTAATCTTTGAGTTTGATCCGTTTTTGTTCTAATTGCACTGGAATAGGGCTAATTATTCAACATGGCGGAGAACCTGCAACTGTTTTTTCTTTTTGCGAGATAACAACATCAGTAAACATATTTCAATAGTTTTCATCTTTTTAAAACGTTTATCTCAAACACTAATTACAATGGACATATAGGTCTACATACAGAAAGATACCGCAAAAGTGTACTTTCAAAGTTCTAGCGCACCCCTGCCGACGCCACTGTTCAGAACTATTTATTAAAGTAGCCGGACTTGCAAACCTCTTGATACTTACCGATAATTACAATGAAAAGTCATCTCAAATCACTAAATATATTTTTCTTCATGTTAAATGATTCTTTGATATGTTTCTACAAAAATTGTGTGCAGTCCGATGACATTTGAAGCTTCATTGCGCATCTCTGACATTGCATATAGTACCAATATATACACAGTTTTAAAGTATACAAAATTTGGAACTAGTTTTAATCGATCACATTTTCGTATTTTTTTTTTCTGTTAAGTTGTTTGAGGCAAAGAAAAGAATGTGTCCTCTAATACAGAACCCAATTTTTCATTTTATCCTAAAGTTATGGAAAAGTGGTTACTCGAAGAAAATTGATAATAACTTGTTATATTGCCTACAATATTAGAAGTATAACAAACAAAGAGTAATACTTTTTCGTTAATTAGTTGAGAAGTTATGTGGCATAAACTAAGTGCATGTGAGAAATCCAAGATGGCAGACTATTTATTCAAAATGGCGGAAAACCCACAACGGACTTTTATGGATTTACTGGAGGTTAATGAGGAAGGTGATCAGGAACAAAACCCGTAAGGTCCCATCATTTTATTCTAAATGTCTACCTCAAACCTTATTTTGACTGCACTATCCCCTTCTGATGGTGACGCCACAGCCTTCAATTAACGTTTCCTTTGATCCTTCTACATATCCTTCATTGCAGCTGTTCTTTCTTTTCTCCTTGGTCCAGGATACTTCATTGCACTTACGTTCATTGTTGTCCAACAAAGACGTGATAACGTTGAATTTTCTTTTATCACTGGGCGTTATACCACAGTAGAGCGCAAACGGTTGGTTAAAATCTCAAAATTTCAACATTCTAGATTGAAAATACATACTTTCCAACAATATTTTTCTCTTATCATTTTTACGTGTCTTCAATATTTATCGAGATGACCTATATAAAGAGACTTACGGGACACTTTGCACATATAGCATTACGTGACACAGTTTTTGGGTATGCTCTAAAGTTTTATTGAAGTTTCATTTTCAGGTTATGGCAATGAAGTTTCATTTTTTCTTAAAATTATTAAAAGTTTAAAATTTTGTTTAGATTTCTGAATTATTTGTACATAATGAAATGTGTATTATTGGTACAGAGTAATATAGAGAAACATTCTTTTCAAATAAGAAAGACTTGTTTAACGAAATTGCATAAGCATAATAATAATAATAATAATAATAATAATAATAATAATAATAATAATAATAATAACAATAAATAAATAAAAGGAGTTAAAAGAAACAGAGAAATAACCTAGTTTAACGGACATCAAGTGGTGATCATAACTTGAACCACTACCTATTGTAAAATATGCAACTACTCCGTGACATCTAGTTTGGTAAGAGTGTCTTAGTAAACGCATATATAGTAATTATAAGAGAAGTAGGGTAGTTATAATTAGTAGTTCGTTATATCTTTTTGAGTTTAGTTAGTTTTTGAATATAATTATCACTATCGTCGTGTCATGGCCGAAGGGCGGAAATGAATTTTGAAATTTAGTCTATAGATAAAGTACCTGAAGAGTCAGGTATGTTAGATAGATAAATCTTGGTATACAGAATCCTCAGTAAAGTAAATGGTTAAGTGTCTGGGTGTTTTCTCAAATACAACGCCTGTAGGATAATGCGTACAGGTAATTTCTGTAACGCTATCTGAACCTATAAAAATGAATCAAAGTGGTCTATCTTTTTATAACATGGAGACGACTAGATCACATAAAACTTTTTTTTTTGAAAATTATCAACACTTTGCTGCGGATGTGATTTCACTATATTACTTTTACCAAAATGTATATCCTAACGGAGGAGGAGGTTCAAAGTAGTTCATAACAAAAATGGTGTATCCTGAAACTACCTATACCAATTCATCAGTAAGTAGTAAGTGAAGACATGTCTCAGTGTTCTGGAAAGTTTTAGCATCTAAAAGAAGAAGAGAGAACTTCTAAAAAATAAATTTGAAGATGTTTGCTTCATCACGCATTGATGACTTTAAGGATTATTGGTGGAAATTCCCCCCTCAGAGAACAAAAATCTCTCTTTCATCGAAAAAATCTTGGATTATATTCAATAAAGTTTAACGGTTTTCGCGTAGTATTAATATAACACCCTATGCTTTGAATTTCTCGCCCTGGAGTAATCATTTAAAGTCACCAACTTCGTCACGGATAGTAATGAAATTGGTGTATGAAAAATTGTAATCACTTTGCCTACGTCCAATCTTAATCCTGTTAGTTTCATTAGAATCGTTCTAATAAGTTGCAAAACGTGTTCAAAATTTATCATAACAATATAGTACTTCTCGAAAGTCGTAAGTTTAACCGACTCAATGTTTTGTATAAATTCGTTGTTAAAAGTAAAATAACACTTTCCCAAACATTTTCAAAAAGAAAATAATAAACGCCTGTAGAGAGGGATAATCTACATGATTCTCAAATCCATACTCAAAATCAAATTTTTCAAACTCTAGTCTAAAGTAAATAGCTTCGTCACATCAATAAATATTTGACGTACATAATTCGTGAAAACATTTGGACATTCCCTATATGTTAGTTTTACCGAGGACACCTTGAAACTGGACTTTCTCAAAGTTGAGACTTCACTAACTCGAAGAGTTGAGACTCAATACTTCGTTTTATGAAAAGGCATTAAACACAGTCTTAAAATTTCTAACGCGTAGATTTATACAAATTAAAGTGAAGTGGTGTGTTCGGAATATTTTAATTGCAACCCACGGCACAGCAGATAATTTAGTGTAAATTGATGTTTTATGTTAATGAACACTTGTAATCTACAACTAATTGTTTATGTATTATATTTTAGCACGTTTCCTATATATTACTTCCAAAGACCATTCTTCCCTAATAATGGAATAAAAACCGTTTCACTTCTCAATTAAAAGTGCAGGTACGCTGGATTTCAGATTAATATTGGGTAAAACATTGCATATTTTTCAGGGTAATAATAATAATAATAATAATAATAATAATAATAATAATAATAATAATGTTGTTGATGATGATGATGATCATGTCCAGTAGCATATTACTACAGTCTTGCAACTAAAAACTCTTACATATATATGTATAGAGATGCTTTAAAAATGCCTGATTCTTACATCTTAATTTTATAATACAATAAACGTAATGATAATCAATATTTTTAAAGTGATTTGTTTCTTGTTTTTTTTTTCTATTTTTGGAAACGGGAGAGAGTAAGCTGTTATTGTTTGTTTTCAAAAGTCATCAAGAGTTCTACAAATACTGAATTTCATTAAAAACAGTCATACAGTGCATTGTTCACATAATTTTCTAAAGGATACTAATCATATTACCAAAATGTTCTAGAAATCTTTATTAAGTTAATGGATAATCTCCGCGAAAAAAATATAAGGGGTGTTTTCACTTAATTCTCTTCTTAATAATGAATAAAAACAATTAATTGGATACATTAAAATGGATCACCACTCGGAATTCAGTACATATTATAGTTCATTCCCTTAACTACTGCGTATGAGTACATACTATTATAAATATTCTACTACAAGATAGAGTATTGTTTCAGATACAGAACAGGGAAGTGATTAATTTGGTTGTGTTTCCTCATATCCAAAAATGTAACAAATAAAAGAAAATATTTAATTCGTTTTACAATGAGCACACAAGATGACACTTGCTGTAACATCTTACTAGAAGCGCTCAGTTTTACGAAATGTTTATTTGTACGTGTGAAGTATTTTAAAGTAACAATCATATCACGAAATTGATATATTGTTTGACCGCTTTTGGTGTTATGCTTCATGTTTTATTTAAATATTAATATACATTTAAGGAAATAGATTTTGAGACAAATCTTGCTCAGAACGCCATAATGCGCTGTTTTCAAATTTGTACGTTTACTGTAGTAGTCACAATAAGAAAATTCCCGGATTCTAGCGTTGCAGTTCGAGAAGGGAAATCGCGGTAAGGGTCGAAAAACAATTTCTACACTAAGTATCTAAGCGGAATTTCATGATTACTCCCTTTATTATCTGGCATCAATAAACACTTCACAGTATTCGGCAATGCCGCATTATTCAAGCAGCTTTTAGCATAGCACCGAGAACACCTAGTGATCCATTTTAAAATAGGAAGTGACCAAAGGCTCCTCTGCGGAGAAAGTACACAGGTGGAGTCCCATCAGAATTTTTGCACTGGGTTTCAATTTAGTCGAACTCCAGCAATACAATTAGCCGACCTCAGGAAGGAATAAAGATTCTCAAATCTTTCTCTATGACGAATAAAAGGAATATTAAAATAATAAAACTCTGATTTCCGTCCCCCCCCCCAAAGAAATATATTTGCAAGTACCTATTTTCGAAGTTTATCGCCAACCTCATTTTAAGATATAAGAGGAAGTATTCCGTTATAATTAAAAAGGTGCCGGTACGTCGTACCATTGCATATCCCCAGAAATAAAACATTGGATATAACTATTGTATTCATTCTCATATTCTCAGAAATTAAAATCTTGATACTCATCTTGAATATGATTAGAATAACCTTGTACACTATACTGCACCAAATAAATTAACAAAACGTAATTTCACTTTTATAGGATAATTAGAACCATGTTGTACTAAAAAAGTCATACAATAGTAATTATACATAGCTTGTACTAAATTGCAAAATATTGTTCTATTAAAGATTGCTGGCATGTTGATCATAACTTTAATAATTTCAAAATTTTGGAAGATGTAACATTAGATAACTTTCTCATGTTCAAATTGACTAGCAAGAAATGAATAATATTAAAATACATACATTTTTTATTTAAAAAAAGTAAGGGAGAATTATTTAGCTCTCGAACAAGATTTAAAACAAAATAATGCAGAGTATGAAACTTCGATTAATGATAATTGAAAAACAATAAACAACCGCTCCTCGAAGGCATACTGGTGAACTATTTCTTACACAAAAAGAAACTATGAGAGAAAGTGAGGTGACGGCTTCCTGTATTTTGCTTATATGTCTCTGTTATTTGTATCTAGTTCACTGTTCACGTCAAAGAGAATGAATACCCATGTAACTTGCAATTGTGGCACACATATAATAACTAACACAATTATGAGTATTTCTCATAAAGCTGATAATCCCGTCTGTTTTTGTAAATTTCCGTGCGTGTATGCCAGGTTTACAAAAATAAAGTTAAAATTTGACGATGAAAGTTTTGGTGATTAGCTTTTCTTGAGCATATCTCTATTGTCATTTAAATCTTTTATTGGAATATATTCTTTTGGTGGAAAACATGGGTTATCTCCTTCTAAAGACATCCAACTTCAAATTTCGTCTCATGAAATAGTTAATTCGGTTTATGGAATTTATAAAAGCATGCGAGGCAAATTTTTGACAAGAGAGTATGTCCATGTTACTGGAAATATCATTCTCAAGCTATATACTAACCAATATTCTTCATACATTATACTAATGTGTTTCTTACCTTAACGTGCTTCAGTTATATGATACTCGTCCTTATGCAGTATTCTTGGATGTTTACCTTCTATACGATTGAATTCAGTCACATAGTTCCGAGTATAGAATAAAAAATATAAAGAAAACGAGAAACGAGTATTTGTGAGAAACAAAAAGAACAGGAAATTCCCACAGGGATAAGTGCCTTTGCTTGCTTTGTGTAAAAACGCAATATATTTGTAACGACTTTTATTATGATAGCTTTTATAGGTATTTTCAGTTTGTTATTTTGACTTTATTACGTGGCTGCTTCTTATAGTATCGTTTCAGAAGTTGATTTATAGTTTTCGTTGCAACCAGTCGTAAAAATATCGATGCATAGGAGTACTAAATATACAAAAACTCTGCTATTTTATCTGTTAGATTGTACAGTACCAGCAAGTGACTGTTATCGAATAATCTTTACTTGGGTGATCAAACGTGGTATGTCACCGGAAAATTAGTCAGCAAATTATTGTCAAGCCCATTTTGTGTCTTTCATGTCAGGAAAAAAAATGTACCTGGGTTTTGTGTCATAGACTTTATTACAGTAGACCTACAAACTATGGGGCATATAATAAGTGTTGAAACAGCAAGCAAACGAGCATATAGTTCAGCCTCTAATGAAAAGAAGTCGAAACTTGGAGTCTAAGGAGAATAGTTGAAAATCATAAACTAATAATTAATAGTTACGCTAGTAGCTATACAAACTACCTGGATAACTTACAACTTTATAAATACTGCTTTCTTTCAGCTTAGTTATTTCAAAATTTTGCAACCTAATTACAACATAAAAATAGAATACTTTCAAAAGAGGACAAAAACTGCACTCATAGTTTGATTTGATCCTTAACATTTTGGTCAAGTGCATGTCTTTCCCTATACAATAACAAAATTATATCGAGCCAAAGTCTCTTGTTAAAGGAATAGTTTGTATTATACGTAATCACAAATAATGCTCAAGCAATGCATGCCATAAAACTTAACTTCCGAATACGTCAGACAAATACGCTGTTGTTCAGTCAATATGAGAGGAGCAGGACTATCTAGGAAATTCTTATTTACGCTTTTTTTAGACGTTAAGAAAAGAATAGACATCTATTTGTTACATTCACTTTCTCGATTCGAGTGTTCGTTGTATAATCGAAACCTCATTTGTTATTGAATTTCATTTTTTTGTAGATTTTCCGGTCAAGTTTCACAGGATTTCATATAATAATAATATTATGCATGTAGCGATCTTACACGTTGACGGTGTTTCTAAGTTCTTGGCCAAGTTATAGAATTATTGCTGGAATGTGTTGATTGCAATGTTCTCTAATGAGCGATTCAACCATTTTAAATCCGTACATTTTTAACGAAAATGTTGACTTTCGTTGAAGTCACTCAAGTTTGGAGACTATACATCCGAATACCATGGAGATACACTGTTCTCTTCATAACAAAACAGCGTTTCCAACAGATCCATTTCTATTTATAAATCCTAAATCACTTTCCACAGACTAAGTCCAGAAAACGACCCTAGAACCCTATGAATTTCCTTTAGGTATGAATCACTTTTCCTGGAATTTTCCATAGTCAGGGTTGGAAATTGAATGACAACATTGCAGTTTGCATACACAAATGTCACTATAGGGAAACACAAACAAGTATAATGCACAAATATATGGTACTTGGTTCCCCATATTTGATATCTTATTTATTTATTTATTTTTTAAACTTAGAACAATTGAAAAAAATAAGATGAAAGTAGGGGGATATCATAACTAGATATAAATTGGTTAAATATATGCTTCTTATGATTTATTAACTATTTTATTGTAAAATCGAATGTTACTAAAACATGCCTTTCTTCAGTTACCTTCCTTCGATTCAAAACCAGAGAATAATTTACAAAAAGATAGTCGATATCGGTATGATAAACGCAGAAATGTTTAAAAACATTTTCTTGTTTTCCAAATAACATGTGGTTTATTGGATTTGATTTTTGCATAGGAAGTTCAGAGAAAACACGATTTTGTTTCTAAAAGATCTGGAGATTTCAAAGAGAAAAGGAGCACACCGACACATATATTTCGCCAACATAGTTAAAACTATAGCTGACTAGCTCTGTGGCCTATGAACCCGGAGGTTCAATGCTACGTTCACAAAAGCTCTCCACTGACTCCTATCCTTAAGCAACTGAATCCATTTTCTACTTTATATTCCTATTTCTGAGAGATCCATGTTAATATTATCCTCCCACCTGCGCCTAGATCTTTCTAATGGTCGTTTTCCTGTTGGTCTTTCAGTTAAGATTTTGAAAGTGTTCCTACTTTCTTCCATCCTGGCTACACGATCTGCTCACATGAGCCTCCTAGACTTGATGATCCTAACAATATTTGGTAGACCGTATAAATTAAATAGTTCCTCATTATGAAGTTTCTTCATTTCCTATTGGGTCTCAATATTCGTCTCAGGATCTTCTTCTCAAATGCTTTCACTCTATGTTCTTCCCTCAGAATAAGGGACCATATTTGGCAACCATACAGAACAACAAACGTGATTATCGTTTTATATATCTTAAGCTTAAAATTACTCGACACGATTCTCGATGACAAGAAATTTTGAACTGAATAATTAATCTAATTCCCTGCTTTTCGTCGGCATTTAATTTCTTCCTGACTATGGTTTTCGTCTGTTAATATTGATCCTATATGTTTGAAAGTATCCACTTTATCAAAAGTACCATTTGATATTTTAACGCATCCACAATAGAACCAGACAAATCTTGAAAAGATTTAAGTAGTCTTCCCTTGAATCACCGGCCATCTCGCAGCACTCCTATAGGGGAGGCCATCTAACTCCACGATGAGTATCTAATTGAAACGTGAAGAAGTGGAAGGACATGCTGAAAGATGGAAACACGCTTAATCCCTAAATTCGCAACGTCGTTGAACAGGAAGTATAATGATCGTTCCACACAGCCCCGAAAAGCTATGTACTCTGATCGTACAAACCTTGGATGGGATATTAATCTGATACACTGGAATACTTTTCTCACGAAAACAAATGTTACAAACTCGAGATGATGAGAATCGATGGTGACTGTGATCTCTCCTTCGTGATTGGTGTGAATCGATGTAAAACGAACAAATAGGCTAGGTGATCATAAGTTCCAAACGAACATGTTGTCCGCGGAGAAAAGGGATACGCTGAAACAACAAATCGATTTCTATGATAATGATGATACGACGATGGTTATTATTATTATTATTATTATTATTATTATTATTATTATTATTATTATTAATATCAGTAGTATGGTGAGCAAAAGTAATAATAATGAGAAGAATTCGACAAAACTTTATTGTCACTATTATAATGACAGTGACAAGGACAGTGATGACGGAACGTCGGGCACAGTAGCTGAAGAAAGTGAAATGTCGGATTTGCAGGTACAAATGGAATATGCAGGTAGAGTGCTAAGTCACATGAACCATCACCTCCAAGAGTGAAACATAAAAGCATTCACGAGTACTTCTCGTATAAAACTAGGCAGAGTGTTTATGACAATGTGAAAATTAGAAAAAGATCCATAGTAGCAACGCACCGAAAGTTCAAGAAAACACCGGACAAAGCGAAGCGAATTGTAATGACTTTGGAGGGGAGTGGGACAAAGAGGAACAAAGTTACATGAATTCGCCAGTAAATATTCCCCAATTTCAGGAAGAGTGTGATGTGGGGTTGCCAATTCACTAGTGACATTTAATGCCCTGGGCCAAACCAGCTGCTGCAGCGATGGACATCTCCAATTGTAAAGCAAGCATATTTTCTCTTCATCAGTTCAAACGCTACTAGAGAATATTATCGGAAAAGATCACACGGTTCGTTGCCAAACGAAATGTTATTATGGACTCTACCGTGAGAACCAAAGCATTGAAGTTTGTAAAGAGTTTACGGGCTACAGGGTAATTCAATTGGTGCCCAGATGGTGTTCAATGTCGACCAAAGTGGATTCGAGTACGAACTCAAGTCTAATAGGACACCACCAGTAACTTTGAAGAAGTCAACCGACATCGTACAACCCATGGAATCTACTACTCACTCTTATACCATTGAGGTACGCTTGGTGATGTCAGGATGCCTTGCGAAGGAACTCTACATCTGCTTTCAGGAATTTTGTAAGTTTGGCAAATGGCTTTTCGAAACAGGACTCGATATCGATTTTGACTGCAATGGCAATGGTAAAATATCAACAGCTTTTATATTAATCTGGATGCGCAAGGTATTGAAACCGGAAATACAAGGACCTTTCATTTTGTTACCGAATTCCTAGTCTGGACAAACCGACAACAGTTTGTATCTCAAGGACTTCGACAAAACATACATACTACTTTGAAGAAAATGTTCACACCGCCTAGCGCCACAAAATACTACCAGCCTCTGGATGTATATTTTTGCACCCTTATAATTCGTTCCGTGTCGCGTGGAAGCGTATATATATCCTAATGACGACCCTGCCTTCAAACAGTATGAAAGACCCTTCATTAAGAGTCTCCATCCTGTCATCTAAAAATCAATTATTTGCATCACAATACCAGCCTAAGCTACGCTGTGGTGGAAGATTTCTGAATACGTGGCACAGGATACGAATCTTCCGTTCCGAAATGTGTTGGACATAAGTTCTGCTATGCGTGACATCTGCAACGCTTCTTCCTGTGAGTCCAGAGCCATTATTACTTGTTGGTGTTGCACTAAAAACCTTTGCTTGCAGCAGTGACTTCTCCCAACACATTTTCATGCTGTAGAATGACGTCTCTGTTCGACAATGAATATTCTTGTACGTTGCTGGTTCAGCAAGATGTGAGCGAGTGGGTGATAACTAAGGTGGCGCCTGGCATTTTGTTCTACACACCTGCAAGTGCAGTGGCGATTCTGTCAATGCAGGATGTTGCTAGTAATATAGCAGCAAAACAAGTGTATATGAAAATGTATCGTATCCACAAATGCAATTCATCTTTGAAAATATGATATTTTCAAACCTTCACCATTGCACACTGTTCCACAGCGAGTGCAAGAGTATCAACATCCGTGAGACATTATGCCATGTATTGGGACTAAGCAGTCAAACAAGAATTTCGTTCTTCATCAAGTACTCCTTGTTAGTAAGTTTCTTCCGAACCACAACATAATTATGGTTTCCGCACTCGCCATACTCGCATTGTTTAGCTCATGTATGCTTCTTCCTTTTCCTTAAGATGAAACTAAAGCTGAAATATCGAAGCTTTCACATCGTTGCCGAGATACAACGCAAATTGCCAACAGTCCTGGCTTTTCTGACATATCAGGACATCGAGGCCACATTTAGCAGTGGCACGAACACTGAAACCATTTTATTGCTGTCTTGCCGTCCTCGTGATCATGTGGATTGAGGTGTCAATCCAACGATCCAATGTTCTGGCTGGGGTATGATTGTTTGTTGATGTTAAACCCTTCATATCAGTCCTGGAGGACAGTCAAGACGGACTGAAGTTCTGCGTTACTGAACAGGCCAACAATACATTTTTTGTCTTCTTCGTTTTCTAATTATTATCATTTTTAACATTATACTACTGATATTAATAGTGCTAATCATACTATTACTATTATTATTATTATTATTATTATTATTATTATTATTATTATTATTATTATTATTACTAATATTACTATTACTACTACTACTACTACTACTACTACTACTACTACTACTACTAATAATAATAATAATAATAATAATAATAATAATAATAATAATAATAATAGAACTCCATTTCTGCGTTGCTGTTTCAGCGTGTCTCTTTTTCCACCTGGAAAATGTGTTCGTTTGAACTTACAATCACGTACCTGTTCCATTTGACATCGATTCGCATCATTGACGCACAAGAGATCACATTCACCACAGACTTTTAATATCTGGAATTTGCAACAGTTGTCTTCGTGAGAAAAGAAATTCTACTGTAACAGATTCATATCCCATTCAAGGCATGTATGATCAAATTACATGACTTCCAGATGGCTATGGAGAACGATCATTCTACTTCATGTTCGACGACGTTCTGAATCGTCTGAATAAGCATGTTTCCTTCTTTCAAAATGTCCTTACACTTGTTCACATTTGAATGTAATACACGTCAAGTTGGTTGGTAGCTTCCCTTGTTAATTTTGTCGTGAACAAAGTGAAAAGAATTGTTGCTTCATGTCCCATATTTACCCATTGAAGCTGAGACAGACAATGATGGTAAATGAAATAGTTGACTGAAGAAACTTGAGAAAGGATGTGCACACGGTACTTTCACACTACGAATATCACTTCACACGCCCTGGGATTCAGGCAACGAAAGAAACCACGTACCCTAATTGGACAATTTGCCACTACGCTACCATGGCCCCATATTTTATCTATGGACAAATGTTATGCAATCTTCGAAACAGGGGCGGATCCAGGACGAACTTCCGGGGTGTAATGGGTTATAATACCGCTACTTAGAGCTACTTTTAAGAGCTCCAAACTCTTGGATGGGCTTTATTTATATATAAAATAAGAAAGTTTCCTCTTCTGGGGAGGGGCGATGGCTCCGATCGCCACCCTGGATTCACCTCTGCTTCAAAAATAAGTTTATGTTATTTTCTATTGTTGCTTACGATAGCTTGGATACACTCAATATTATAGTTATTTAGTGAGATATGTGTAATTGTTATATTTTTGCAAAGAATTTAGTTTAATTAATCCTGAAAGTAGCTAAAACAAAGGTAAATAATATTATTAACTAAGTTATATCTCATTATCGCACTAATTACACAATTGTTACGTTTTGCTATTTTACTACATGATAGTGTTAACACGGTATTGTGGAAAATTCCCTAAGCTGGTGATTTATAGCTACAGCATAATACTTATAAAACGTTATTGTGAGTTGTATGTTATACAATTAATGAAGCGAAGAAATTCTTTGCTGGTATTAAAAAAAAATACATACGTTTATAATCTGTAAACTGATTATTAAATGTCAGGTCGTGAATGCAAAACAAAAGCCAACACATATCAAACGCATTGCTATTTCTGCTTTCTAATTCGGAATTTATCTGTTATGCCAAACTCCTTCAACGTCATCAGGCTATAATTGTTCAGGAATAGTTGCGCTAAGCGATCAAATCAACGTTCTATCACGTTATATACGAGATGTTATCCAAATATTCTAGTGAGAGCATGGATTTTCCTTAAATTATTATTTTACTTTGGGCTTGGATGGACTTTACAACGGCTCCAACGAGTTTTAGTTTGCTGAGCTCTTTAAAATTTATAGTTCTTTGAAGCGGGAAGTCCGAGTTCGATTTCTGGTATGATCGCATGCGGTTAATATATTACGTAAATTTAGGGGTCTAGTATGAAAATCTACTATATTAATTTTTCACTTTTTGACAAAATGGGAAAGACACATAGCTCCGTTATAACAAGCAACTTCAAGTTCGTTCTTTCAACAATGAAATCTGTTCATTGCTGCCTAACAAAAAATATTTACCCGCAGAAAGTAGAGCAATAATAACGTTTTTTTAGACAATATACGCAGTATATGGTAGCGGAAGTGAACATTAATATGCCAGGCTGTAGTACTAGACTTCAGAATTGTAAATTCACGTCTAATATAACCTTTGATGAAATGGACGATAAATATATCTAAATATCAGTGAACCAAAAAATGTCGCCATTTTAACAGAACGTTTATTCTATGGAAGAGGCAGAAAATTAGTCTGGTTCACATGAGTACGACAAGTGCGGAAATAGAGTGTGTTTGTTCTTAGCCTGAAACCGAAACTGTCTCTGATCAATGTTCTCAAGCGGAAAACAAACGAAAATGCAATTCATCACATGATTTGTTCATCCATTAACGTGAGTTGGCATTTTTTGTACGACCATTAAATTCGATTACAAATATCTTGAATTTCTTTCCTTCTGTTTCCTTTAGCAACATATGATTTCGCAATCACTTCCGGTTTTTAGCATGATAATGGTAGATAGTATTTTTTTTGGTTACCAAATCTAGTCTTTTCGAAGACTACGTTTCCGAAACACTTCAATCACCTGAAAGAACTCGGACACAGTAAAGTTTACTCACTAAAAATTTCTCATAGCATTTTTTTATTTACCACTTTATTAATCTTTAAATAAAACTTAACACATATATGTTTCAAAATTACTAGACAGAACACGATCTAACAAAACCAGGAAAAACCTGAGAGAAGCATGCATTCACAATAGTACCTGGTAGCCCACTTTTAGAACACAAGTATCCAACTTCCGATAAAAGTTAACGGAATTAACCGTTAACATTTTCATATAAATACTATTTACTTTATGTTACTAATAATACTATTTACTTTATGTTAGATCCTATAGAGCCCGATGGAATCGTGTTCTACTTCTACCTGCAATTATACACTCTACAAAAGTAGCTAATGTTGGTTTGCCATCCATCGTTGCTATTAATATGCTTAAGTGCAAAGGACGCGAGAATTCATTAACAGCAGAAGGGGTCTGAGTTTTGGCTGCTCGTTGAGCAGAATCATCAGACTCGCCTCCACTTGTCTCTCGAAACTTCCGCATTATCGTCATTATTAGATCCGATGTTAACACCTTTGCCTTCTTCGTCACAGCAAGCATTATCCCTATAATTCCCACTTGCTCACTTCGAATATTCTACACATCCGAGGAGAATTAATTCTTTCCTAACTTTTCTCTCACACGATATCAAATGCATCCAGTGCCTTAAGATTGTCAGGCCTAATTACGAGAGCTCTCCAGAAAGTGCAGAACGATTGAGCATCGCTAGTTGTTCCAACCCCTCACCATTGTGATCAGGTACATGGCAGTACGCTCCTTCCTTCACCTCAGTGTAAGGTAATTTCCTATGCGGTGCAGTCATGCTGCTTGTTTCTGCAGCGATTCAAAATTGATGTGAAAATCAAAAATCCTACCAAATGTGAAGCACGGAGTATAATTCACTTCATAATGCGCAGAAAGTTAAACCTTTTGAAATTTATAGGAAAATAATTGATGTTTATAGTAATAATGCAATGAACGAGTCATCAGCGAAGAAATAATGCATTATGCTAAATTAAGCAAAGACCAGCGTGCATTATTAAGATCGGAGTGGGAGATCATTACTGGTGAGGAAGAACTCAAAGAAAAAGGTAAAAGTAAATTTCACGAAAACCATGTTTAACTTTAAGTTTGTTACATGAATGTTTTCCGCAAATCGTTCCTAAGTGAAGTAGTGACAGTGCGCTTTGGTTACAAGAAAATGTGTGCTCGGAGGGTACAGCAGCCGGTGAATTTGTGACCTGAGATGACCGAATTCTTAACAGCATTGTTACGGGAGATGGATCTTGGGTTTGATATGAAACTCCAGAAAACAAGGGCCAGTCAATGAAGTTGCAAAACCCAAGAAAGAAAAAAAATGAACATACAGAAAGTCATGGCATTGTTTTCTTGGATCCAAAATTGTTTGTCTGCGTTGAATTCATGCTTAGAGGAACAACAATAAACTCAGAAGCCTTTTGTGAAACTCTTTAATGAGCTATCTTAAACAAGAGAGTATAATACTGTCGACAAAAGTGTTGTTGATCAATGAGAATACCCGGCTTCACACACGAGCACTAACACAGCAGGAATTTCAATTTCTGACGTGGGAAATCTTTGCTTATCCTGCTTACAGCGTGGCACCAAGTGGTGTTTACTTATTTCCGAACATTAAGGAGTTTCTGGTTGAAAAAGAGTTCACAATCGTTGAGAAACTCAAGCAAGCAGTGATAGCGTGACTCATATCTTTAGCGGTTGATGAGTATAAAATTGTTATTGAAAAGCTGGTCCCATGTTATACCAAGAGTCTTGACAACTATGGAAATAACATAGAAAAGTAGAGTATGGTACTGTAGTTTAGTAAATAAAGTTGTGCGATGATATCTTTTGGTTTTATTTAGCTATAGCAAAACTTTTTTTTATTTTCTGGAGGACCCTTACTTTCGATAGATTCAAGGTCAAACCAAATCTTCTAATAAATGAACTATGAAAACACATCAAAATAGAAGTATTTGTAATGAATTCTCTTTTTCGAAAGTAAAATAAAGAAAATAAGGAAGAAAAATATAAAATAAAACAATTATTTCTTGTAGAAATGCCATAAAATCTGCCTCGTTCTCGAAAAGAAAAATGATCATCGTTTAAAACTAAGTCTGAAAATAATCTTTCAAGGCTGTTTTTATCATCAAAATATGAAACACGATAACTCGCACGCAACAATCAGCAAGCACCTGTACGGACGCACTGGTAAAGCTTTCCAAGCATACCTGGACTGTAAAGCTAACATTTTCAGATCTCTATGGATAAATAGAGTGTTGGGAAAGCTAATAGCGGCAATTTTCTAATGTACTTTGATACACTGTGAAACTAGTACCTGTAATCTTCTCCTACGAACATGATATTTGTGAGAAGAAAACAAACAACTGTTTTCACTGATTAGGGTTATTTCCATATCGGACCCAGTTCCTGGATAAAACCTATATATCGTCTGAAACTCTTGCCATGAGAAGTACGAAACCGTTTTCAAATCACGGGCAAATCCACAACTTCACCTCACAAGGGGCCAGTTTGTTGGTGTTTGTTACCCTATGTGTGACATGTTCGACAGAAGTAAAACTGAATGTTACGACCCATAACACGCAAGCGTCCGAACCCAGTATGTTCATTTTTGGCTCGTTGCTAGAACGTGGCTCTGGCAAGGGTTTGGTAATATCACTTTGCACCCAGACATACCAATTTGGCCAGTGTTGCCAACGAATTGTAAATATAATGTCGCAAATGGTTCCTGTACCACTGGACGTATATCCATGTAATGTGGAATAAACATTGTTCGTAACTAAAGAAAATTTACTGTGGACATATTTCTCTCTCAAAGATCTCAGTCTATCAGTGTTGCCGACCAATTGTAAAAATGAGAAGGTTTAAAACAGGTTCGTTGATGAGAAATTTATATACCATGCTTGGTAGAAACATCACACGATCACACGAAACATCATATCATATCGCAAAAAGACTTTGATTGTAACTATTTCCCAACAATTCTAAGTTGACAGTATTGCTAACCAAATGTCAACATTACGATGTTGCAAGTGGAGTGCTTGCAATTGAACCAATATATAACAAATGTGATATAAGCAACCCTGGACAATGGAAAACCTAGCATGGACCACAGTCTAATTATGTTTTCTAGTGCTGTGGACTTCATGCAATAATCTTTGATGTTCGCATTAGTTGGCAACACTGTTAAACTGAGGTGCTTGGGAGACACTTACACTTTGTTTTCCATTATCCAATGATGCTTCTGTCAGATTTGTTTTATATTCGTTCCATGGCAACCACGCCATTTGCAACATTCTGATGTATTCATTTGTACTTGCAACACTGACAACCTAGAATAGTTGGGAGATGGTCACACTCAACGTCTTTCTGCTATAGTTTGGTGTGATATTTATGCCAAGCTTGGTGTGTAAACATCTTATCGTACGGAACCTGTTTTACACCTCATTTTTACAATTGGTTGGCAACACTGAGAAACTGGGGTCCTTGAGAGAGGAATACGTCCACAGTATATTTTCTCTAGTGACGAATGGTGTTTATGCCACGTTACATGGAGATACGTCCAGTGGTAAAGAATCCATTTGCAACTTTATATTTACAATTCGTTGGCAAGTATGATCAAATGCGTTTGTCTGGGTGCAGAGCGATATTACCAAATTCTTGCCAGAGTCGCGTTCTAGGAATGAGTTCAAAGGATCACGATGGACTCAGGCACTTACTCGTGATGTATCGTAACATTAATTTGTATTTCTGTCGAATATGCCATACATAAGGTCGCAAACACCAACACACTGGCTCCTTATAAGGCAGGTTGTGGGTTTGCCCGTGATATGAAACGTAATTATCATGGCAAGACCTTTCAGACGATATATAGATTTTATCCAGGTACTTGGTCCCGGTATGGAATCATCCCTTATTCAATATCCACGTTACGCATCTCCTATATATCTCATTGAGCGCTTTTATGGTATAATAAGCGCTAATGGTATGGTAGACTAGATTAGGAAGATAATACACATAAGCTTAGAAAAATCGTAAAATTTTCGAGAAGGTATCCTATATCAAATGCTCTATTTCCAGGTGCAGAATTAACAGAGTAAACACCGAAGTTTTGTAGCACTACCTTATACGGTCTTCATTATATTAGATGTTACTGCAGTAGAGATTTAAAACATTTTACTGGAATTCGATCTCAAGATGGATTGCGCTTGGTTTTCTGTAAACAAACTTCTCATACAGCTAGGCAACAGAGCTCTTGTTATATATTTTGGGAGTAAAGTTACAATGACAAGGTTCGGAAGCAAATTTAATTCAGCCTAAATGTAGACAGGCGTAAGTAACTTGAGTATTTTCTGGGTCAGTATTGTTCTCATAGGTGGAATAACCCGCCCGATAATAGTCAAAAGCTCTGCACGGCCTCTCTTTAATGCTCGTATAAATGTATTTAATAAAGAAAATTTTAACAAAAGAAATACTGACCAAAGCTTAAATACGTACAGTATTTTAAAACTATGATGTGTAATAGTTTCGGAAATCTGTCATATCCTACATAAGACACTATATACACAACATCCAATCCGATGCCATGGATAGTGTTATTAAAGAAAATTAATAAACTTAAAACATTTACTTTAATTAACATGGCAAATAATTATTGCATCTTCTGAACGTTTGTTGGTAAGGAGTTCTCAAGCCGTGTATAAGATTATCTAACCACAAGGTTACAGTAAAATTACCCAAACACCTGTAAGTCTTTCCGTACGGGAATCTTTTTTACATCTTCATAAATTCCCTCCAAACTTCAACCACAAACAAAAGAACTACGCACTCTCATGTGGGATTGACGCATCTGTACGACTCATGTAGCCGGAAAAATTGTAGCGAGCCACCCCCTGCCGAAGAAATAAAATGTAACAGAAAAATATATAATTATTAGTGATTGTAGTTGGTATCCGCACAACCCGCACAATTGCGCGGGTACGTCGTGAAAGGGATAAATTTCATATTAGCGTCCCTCTGTAACAAACTGGTATAGCCCGTTTCCCAATGCCCGTACTGCTGCCCATACCATACTGCTCTTCCAATATCTCAACTGCCGCTTTTTATGGAGCCAATTTCCCTCCTGGATACACCTATAAATTGGTATTATAAGGATCTTACCCAATGCCCAGACTGTTTAAGAACCATAGAATGATTGTTCAAAACTTGCTGAAATTGTACGATTTTTACTAATTTGACACAAAGAAACAATTTTAATATTGTTTTCTAATAGTATTGTTAGTGTTTCCAACAAGATGAAACCTTTCTTGTCCCGTTTTAATTACCTTTCGAAAACGAGACGGAAGTCAGGACAAGAAGTCTCAATATTCAAGATTAGATGAAAAACATGTCAAAACTTTTCTGATTTCTGAAACAGACAACAAAATGCTTTTCCTGAATCTTGTTAGCGGCAATAGTAGACCGAAATCTTAGATTCTGATTGCTTTTTGTGAGTGAAATAATTCAATGACTAAAGAATATTTATTGATTAAGTTATTATACCAAGAAAATGAAGAGCATTTACGAATATGTAAGAATACGTTTAGGCATATGTAAGGATTACACAATGTACTTTGTTATTTAAATTTGCTATCGAATTCCACACTTGTGTCTGCCGTGACCACTAGAGTGTTTTGGGAATGGTAGTAGTAGTTACTTTCCTGAATATGAGAAACTTATATAAGATTTTTATAAACTCTTCCTCTGCTGGCTAAACTTGACATCACGATACTCCTCGTGACATGTGAGCATGCTGGAAAGATCTGACTAAAATTTAAACAAAACTAAAAGCATTTATAAATAATAAAAAGAATAGGTTAAAATTTTCGATACAAAGCTAGAAGAAAATCGTATTGGAGTAGACAAGGTGAGAAGAAATTATTGAAGAACGGAGATAATATAATATTAGAAAGTAATATAATCTCGCCTTCTCTCGTCTCATGGATAATTCTAAAAGAAGGTGATGTGATATTCAAGAAGTCTTATTTAAATATATGGATCTCTATGGAATACAATAATCACGTTTTATAAAAGAGAAGCAATAAGTCGTACATAAATCAAATTTGATTCAATCTGACACAGGTTGTTTAAAAAAATAAAAAGAAACTTAATAATTGTATATCGTTTTTGCAATCATACTCATTTTGTAACATAAATAATAACTTCTTCATTAGGTTGAGACACGAGACAATATATATATATATATATATATATGTGTGTGTGTGTGTGTGTGTGTGTGTGTGTAAGAGAGGGAGTCCTCATAATATATTGTTCTAGGAAGCAACAAACACATAACGAGTTTCTAGCCTTCTCCTCCCTCCGATACTATAATTCAATTACTCATGAAGATCACGTGATGAACATGTCACGGTACGTTAATAACGAAAAAAAAAGTCATCCCAAGCAGAATTGTATCGGCAAATAAAAACATTTTTATTGACAAGTAAGCGATAGCTGGCCATATATCAATTTTATTTATTAGCATATAGCAGTCTCCAGTTAGGTATTTTATGGTCGTGATTTGAAATTGGATAACGTAAAACTTCATGAAGATTTTAAAATATAAAATGAAAAGTTGCTTGAAGGACATTCCGTAACATTAACGTTCAGCATATCAACTCTTTTGTTACAATTTGTTTCACACTTTTTTGTTTACTTATTGTTTCTTCAAACAACATTACAATAGAAATGCAACATAAAAGAATTAAATGCACAGAAAATTCAGTGATAATTATTCTTATTACATATAGAGCGTTTACATATATAATATTTAGCTATATATTTTTAACTACATTGTTTACATATACGAGGTGTAGCTAGAGAAAAGAAGACTGACGCTAAAAGATATTTTATCTTCGTACAATAGGAACACTGTCCCCTTGAAAGAAATGTAGAATCACTACACAATTTCATACGAATTTTTCATTTGCTAGAAGCAATTCTGCAATATGTTTACGGTAACCATGTAAGTGGCATACCTTGCGATTGTTAATTGAAATCAGTGTCAGAACTTAGGTTCATTTCAGTGCTGACTTCACCTGCGCAGAAGATATGCCACGGATTTCGTGAGGGTGTCGTGACTATGTGCACACATGAGCACAATACATTAACAAAATTAATATCTTCAGGCTGCAATTGAGGCGAACAGTGGCCAAACGTGTGAGGTACTGGGACTACAATTCGCTGTGAGTGGAGAAAGGATGCGGCAGCACTTCCATCAATTTTCCTTTGCAAATTCAGCATAGTAAGATTGCATCTGTGAGATCTGTGTCCCTCTAAAATACTAAACGGTGTATCCTGCTTCCTGGTAGAAATAAAGGTGATCAAAATCATAAACGAAATAAAACAATATGTCTAGATATACAGCCTGAGCCTGTCTCGTATATTTCTGAGGCAGAAAATAAAATAATCAAAAGTTCTGATATTGGTTGATTACCACAAAAAATCAATTTTAGAGCCATGAAATTCCTACTGCTGCAAAATATTCTATTAAAATAAGTTTATCTTTTCTTGTTAACAGGTATAAATATGTGGTCCTTTCTTACAGTCTATTGATTGGTTTATTGCTAAGTTGCAATCGCGTTTGACTTGATTCGTTTTGCATTAATTTCCTCGCGTTCACTTTCTAGAACATCGTAAAATTAATGGACAATTACCTCGGGAAATTCCTGAGCCCAACGAATGACAAATTACAAGATCGGGATAACTCTGGAATAAAACCTCCATAACCATTTCAACTTAACGTTTTTCATTTCTTTCGTGAAGCGATTGTTCACATTCCATGCCATCATATACTAAAAGAACAAAGTCTTACTTGGCTTAAAATCGAACAAACTCTACACTTGGAAAGATACGTAAGAGGATAGGGTGCTTCATGTTCCTATAATTCATGTTTTCATCCCAAATTTTGGCTTTATAATATTGTAGAATGCATATTACGCAATATATCTTTCTAGTTTTTCTCTCGGTATGAGATATGTATATTCTGTTTATTGAAGAAATATTTCTTATTTCACACAGAAACAATTGCTCTATCAATTCTTGAATTCCATGTTCGTCTTTTTAGTGTTTCAATGCAAAACAAAGGTTAAAAATACGAAGGTTTCTGAAATCAAGACATTTTTCTAGTACGTTGTTACACGAACGAAAGCCAGTACAGCAGAGCATGTAAATATGGACTTCCTACATAGTTACTTACTTTACTTTCGAATCATCACGTTTTCAGAATCAAATCTCTTCATTTTACTCCGTCTTTGAGAGAAATAGAAATGGAATTAATCTTGTAATCTTCTACTCGAACTAAGAAAAAACCGTTCATAAAGTACAGTCGGGAAATCACATAGAAGACGATTCATTATCTTCGAAGTGCACCGAATGTTCAATCTGTATAATCTTGTATTTTAGACGTGTCTCTTAGAGTAGAGTTTTTATTGTGTTGTTCACATTTCCTACAAAAAATCTCCTGTCCTTATTTGGCGGTTGACTCAACTTATATTACCTAAGTTTTCTACATTTTATTCCAGTTTGTAACACTCTTCGCACACGATTTTGAAGCTCGCTGTATGGCTTGTAAACAAAGGTGAATAGTTGAGATGTTAATATATTTAATCTATTTTTCATAAATGTTCTACTACTGCGAACAGTATCTTATAACCAATAAGTTCAAAATGTTAGGAGTTATATAAGGAAAGAAAATTGTACATCACTTATCGTTAAATAATTATTCTTCGCTTAAGTTTCTATTTCTTCGCTTACTGCGAATTTTACTTTTAACAAATACTCCACTTTTTCTCCCAAATTACGCTCCAAGAAATTTGGTCTTGTATTTTCTGTGTTAGGGCTAATAAAATTTGTTTGTTCCATATTCCCTGGATTTACTCTATTGATGTATAATGACACCACTACTTCTGTTTAGACGTGTTTATAGTTCTAAAGTTCCATCATGAGAAAATTAAATTTAAATCTGTTTTAATGTAGGCATACCCAGTACTAAGTATATGATAGGATCCAAATCGCAGTGCCGACTGGTTACACATGTGAAGTAACTGTGTATTGGATGTAAAGTGACGATGATATAATTGTATAAACTCTAATTTAATTCACTAAATTCGATTATTTAATTAAATTAATACTTTATTAGCCCTGCGATAGGCGCGCGGATTTTTGTGGCATGGTTAGTTGCGTGGGCTACCACTGTAGCCCATTTGTTTTTATTTCATTATATTGGCAAGTTTGTTAATATTTTTATCTTTCTTGTAGAGAAATGTA
Source organism: Thermobia domestica (assembly GCF_964235325.1). Taxonomy (NCBI): domain Eukaryota; kingdom Metazoa; phylum Arthropoda; class Insecta; order Zygentoma; family Lepismatidae; genus Thermobia; species Thermobia domestica. Next base: position 19,198,469 of record NC_137457.1, read on the forward strand.
TTTATAAACCCTTTTAAGGGTCTTATACCCAATTTAAGAAATATATTTGTTTTGGAAGCTATGTATATACAAAGGGGATCAATGCCATTTATTTTTCAAAAGTAATACACGAATAGTACTGTAAAAGTTATTTGTGTTAAGCAATAAATGCACCAATCTGGTGCATTTCGAACTTTTCTTCATCGTAAATATTTATGTTGGAATTCTTTAAAAAAATACGCATTACTTTACCAAAAGTTTACAAACAAAGGTTACAGATAAACGTATCATCTTCAAAACATACCTTTTCATCGAAATACTTTTTATGATTTCCTGCTATCAAAATTTTGATTACGCTTTTGCATAATGATACATATGCTATTTACTCTCATATATTTTACTTTTTATGTTTTCATGATCCTCAAAGCATGTCCTGCACACAAGTGATTGATTGATCAATGCCCACTTTCCTTCAAGCATTGACCACCCATCAAAAGCATTAAAATACCAAGAAGGGCACGTATTTCAGTCTCGTCTGTAAGTTTTGCATCACGGTCACGTACAAATCTCTTTCTAACTCTGTTAATGTAAATATTGCTACAATCAACTATAAGTATGAAAATGTTTGCATCTAAAAGCAATTCTAGACATTCAACTTACGACAACGCAGACCTGGCCTCACCTTTAGGTCCAGGAAAACGAAGCAAAATATTATGAGCACGAGTACAAATATTACGAGTATTAGTTTTTTTCATCTGAAATTGTCTTTTGCTACATAATAATTTACTTCAGAACTGTATTTATTATCACTATCATCAACAGGTATCAGTGATTCCTGCCACCCGGAATTCTCAGTAACATCATCTGAATTTTTACTATTTCTGTGTCCGAAAAATGCAGTTCTTTCGTCCCAAAGTATTCTTCACCTTCACTATCGCAATCTAGAAAACATTCGTCATCAGGATTGGCATTCTGTTAACTCATTGACTATCTGATCAACGCACAAACTATAATGAAAAAAAACTTTGACGTTTTGGAACATTCGTGACAGCAATAGTCGCGCGGGCTACAGATGTAGCCCATGAAACTTTCAAGCAGAATAACAATGAGCTCGTTTCGATTTTAAGTTCGAACACACACTAAACATGCAGAATGATAGTTGATAGAAAGGTACACAGACACCCTTTGTGTTAGCATCTCAAATTACCTTGCGGCAAGGAAAACAAAAACGCTTTGCTACAATGGTAGCCCGCGCGCGTATTGCAGGGTTAACTAAAGAATCATGAATTCTTGAAAACTTATTGGAAGAAAACTTTGATCAGGATTGTACATTCTCACACACTTGTTGTAAACACATTTTTGTTAATAAACTCGACTAGCTTCCTTCTTTCCTTCCCGCATACCTTCAAGCATATCCTGATACTTCCCGATTCATTGGACTCTTGGGTCATCATTCTTGAGTAGAACAAAACCACGAGGGACACAACAACAAGGGGTATTCGACACACGATCAAGATAGGTGCTGAACCATCGGAGACAAACAGATCCCACCATTGGAGGACGACCGACTTCATAAGTCAAGAGTACCATTCTGTCGGTTCATCGCCGCAGACACCTTTAAGTTTGTTAGCAGAGTAGTGGAATGAAGATGTGGGAAAACATCATTGGAAACGCATGAAGACGAGAGAACTCGACGCCCCTTGCAGATCAACAGGATTGAAATCCGGGTGTTGACTGTCCAGTTATCCATGCTGCTCCAAGGGAAAACATTCATCGTTCCAGATGACCAGGACGACGCCAGTCTCGATGGATCTATCAGGCTAGTGCACATCCTTTATCTTTCAATCATAACCTATTTCTCTGTCTCATCTTTTCCCTACTACTCATCTTCAAAATTGAAACATTTGAATTTTATTTAAATTCAATCATAATTTCGTTGTTAAGTATCGTGTTGTGCATCAGTTCCATCCCCAATTGTTACATTATTCTATGAGTATTTTTAGAGATTATTCTGAGCTGCAACTGATGGCACAGCAACGGCACACACATGTGAAGCATCTTGTTTCAGACTTTACTTTCCCCAATATTTACCGTTATTTTTTTTGTGAATTAATTGATAAGTAGCAACTTAAAAATAAATTTGTTTTAAACGTGGAATTAAACATTATATTTAATACGTGTAATACATTTTATTAAATTATATTAATAACTATAATTTGAGATATTTTAGTTTAACGTCCCACGATTATGCCTGTTAGGGTAAGAGAGACGTATTTTTAAGGCAAGTAAATGATAATAGAAGAATTGGTAGAATGTGAATGTGAAAGGAGACGGGGTTTCCCAAGAAAACTCACGGAAACGATGTTGACCACCTCAATCTTACTTAGTTGGGATCGAACCAGGGATCCCGCGCCCCAGAGGTCAGCGTTGTTCCAATGAGTCATCGTACCACTTTAATAAGTATAATTTAATATTAAAATGGATAGCTCTATGAATCAAATTGAACTTTTATTTCTTATAGGAGCTGCTTTCCTAAACTGGTACCTAATTAAGAAGAAACGGTTTCGAGCAATCAATGTATCTTTCTCGAACAATGTATTTTTCAACTTCAATCATCTGCTTTCATCAATGTATTGCTGTACGTAAAAAAACACGGATGTAAATGTGTCCAAAATTCAATATTTGTTATTAAATGTTATGTTTTAGGCAATACTGAATCAAGAATCTCAGGCAATCTTTAAGACTTTAGTAGATTTTGGAGGGTATAAAGGGGGTAACAAAGATTGGAGCTTGCAAATATAATATACTATACCGGTATTCTAGAAATTTTCTTGTTTTTCTTTTAATCTTAGTCTATATTTTTAATTTTATTGAGGACTATAATAGACTTTTTTCTCTTATTGTGAAAATACAAACCTGCTTCTCTCAAGATGATAGAACATATAGTTGGATAAAAAAAAAACAAACTTCTTTTTTCGGTTATTAACGAGGTTAATCAGACAAGAGATCAGGACATTCTTTGAAAATTTACATAATAGTCATATTATTGTGCCTTCGTTGCTGAAAAATCCTAATTAATTAAGTAATAGTACAAAACTGACTAAACATTAAAAAGAACCGCAGTACTTTAAAAATATTTTAGTGTGACATAACGTGTCTGCCTCCTCTGATGTCGCTACCTTCAGCATCATTCACCGCTCACCTACATTATCAATGCTACCCATCTGATCCTTCATGAGCTACAAGCCTCCAGCTGTGTCACGTTATGCATATTCACCATACGACAACTTTTTGCACTCCATGGACGTGATCGAGCCACTCTTCTTTATAACCCACACCGCCGTATTTACCATCACTACCTGCATACCTATTGTGCATAATTTCATTATTGCACTCTTTTGCTCTCACTGACAACGCTCGCATTGTCTCAACTCGCTGTGAGTAGAACCAAACCAGGAGATTAACACCCTCGTCTTAGTTAGCATTATGTGTCCTTATGTTAATAACATTTCATTGCTATCATCATCACATCTCTCACCGCATCCTTTTGTATTAATGAAGTAAATCAATAAACAAATAACTCGTACTACTTTTTAACTACACATAAGTTGATGACATTGTCCCAAGAAGAGTCATTACCTTCTGTGGCCCGCCCATGCGTTGATGATAATGGAACTACACGTTAAAAGCTGGTACGAACGTATATTTTGAAAGAAAAAAAAAACTTAATATCTTGAGTTATGAACATTGTTTTTTGTAGGGCAACGATGTAAATTCAAGACCATTGCGTCTAAATGTGAATCTTTCAGAAGCTGTACTTCAAGTTGTAAAAGCACAAGAGGTGCGATAATTATTTCTCAAGATCTAATTTTATTAATTTTGAAGTAAAAGTGCAACGAGCTACAGTGAAAACAACATGAGAAAAATGAAATAAAATGAACGTTTTACGTCCCAGGATTATACCGTCTAGGCTAAAGCAGACGGAGACGATGGGGAATGAATGAAATGATGGAATGAAGAAAGAGGTGAGGACACGAGAGAGTCCCGAGGAAGCCCACTCACACGGTGTTTGTGCACAACAAAGTTCACTTGGCGCGAGCTGTGATCGAACCAAGGGACCCATGCACCAAAGGTGAACGCTCTACCATTCAGCAAGGGCGGCCCCAAAACAACTTGAGAATATTGCATGGAAAGTGCATGATATTTCTGTTTTTACGTTTTTTATTATGATCTGTAGAATAAATAAGACGGTCGATTAATGAAAATGAATGACTGTGAAAGAAGAATCGATGTACTAATCATTGACGAAATCCGTAACACATCATTGTCTATCACAAAATCGCATGTCCTGTGTTGGGGATAAGAAATACTTGCAATGAGGGTTGTATACAGAATGAAGCTCCTTGTGTTAGGGAAAATAGTACATAACCTATTGATTGTACACTCATGTCCAAAATTATTGTCGCATGTCTATAAATATGTTGTAGGAATATAATTTGATAACGAATTTGCCCGACATTTCTTATAACGTTAGTATGTGTATAGTCAGCAAAGACATGTATGTGGTAAAATTCATGTGAAAAGAGCAGTAAATAAGAACAATAAACCGAAAATAAAATTTTCTTGTCCATTTAGCAAAATTTTATTTTACTCATTATAATTTTCGTATTTATAATTCTTTTCCTATGAAATTTACTACAAATATTCATTTCCCGATTATAGACATAGTATCAGTAGTAAAAGTACTCTGCAAAATCATTATCAAATTATATTCTTACAAGAAGACAGTTATAGATATGCGACAATAATTTTGGACATGAGTGTACATTGCTGTTTTTGGATATTGTGTAAAAAATGTTAGATGGAACTCTGATATATATGGATATTAGTATATGGGAATCTTTTGCTTATGCTCCTGAATTGGACCTCCTTTTTTTAATGCTATTAGTGGGATTGTGTGAGCATTTGGGCAATTACAATTTGTAACTGCTAATCTTCTATGAAACATGATAATGTGGAACATTAAATATATAACTAGTTGTTGGTGTGTATGATTTATCTTGTTGAAAAATATATCTCGTTTAAAAGCATTGGAACAGTTCATACCGTGTCGGGCGTTCTTTGTTCTACTAGAGAATAATAGTAATTTAGGTAATATATGATATATACCACTTTCTACAGCCTGGAATCGAAATGGAGGAATACTGAGCTTCGCTGCTCTCAGGAAATACTGTAACATTGCTGGCCTCTGTTAATCTAGAAGTTCTTACATTATGAAAATATGGCATACGTCCTAAGTTTGCGAATTTAATATTGAAACGCAAAGTAATAATACATTTATACCACGCTCGTGTCAATATAGAGATGGGGTAAATATTATACCTTTACTTGAGACTCTGAATTGATTTGAATATATAGCTTGTAGCTATCTGTTGCCTGGGCTGGTTAACCCATCTGGAGGGCTAGGGCTAGAAAAAAAAATATGTGATATATGCTCACTTTGCCTAATACATTTTCGTGAAAGGTATGAATATATGAATGCTTCATATTTTTTGGTCATATTTTATATTAGGATGATGATTGTATCTTGCATGACAACCAGTAAAGACACCAGTTCACTTGATGCCCCGGGGCTTAGCATCCTTAAGACCCCAATTAGTAAAGCCTTGCCTATTAGAATTTTGGATCTTTGGCAATTAAACGTTTGCCAATTATGCTACTTCCGGACTAAATAGAGCTTTAATGGGAGAGAGTGGCAAATATTCTTCAGATACTGAATCTATTCAAAGGATAATTTCTCGAGATATGTTACAGTTTTGTCCTGATACTTATTGAAGTACGGCCAGACAAATATACATAGTGATCTATAGTACTTCCGATACTTACGCAAGCCATAATTTCCAAGTATAATAATAACAATAACAATAATAATAATAATAATAATAATAATAATAATAATAATAATAATAATAATAACAATAGATTGTATCAGTACAGTTTACAGATGACTACAATATATTGATTTGAAAATTTACACAAGGATAACTAACTTGGATCTTCAGACTGTAAGAATCGCATTATAATGAAATGTGATGTTACATAAAAATAAATTAAATAATATAAATAATATAAATTTACCGTATTTTTATTACACATATAAAAAGAGAGAAGATGCATGGTTTGATCATTAAAATAAAGCATTACAATAGCCTATCTTTTCCGCAATAAAAAGTAGTGTTGTGAATAAGATCAGGTCACTTCCATTTTATGATGGTATAAAATAACGATTTTTATTTATCATCTCAATTGTTAATTTCTACTCCTGTTGTCATAAAAACATAGAAAAGCAATAAAGTGTACTATTGTCATGATTAGATGTGAGGCTCTCTGGATGGAGAGAAATGCCTTTAATATAAAGTCCCGAGCAATGTAAACTAGTAGTCAACGTTCTAGCTTTTGAATAGGACTATCATTGTTTATCATAAAGTAGCGGGTTGTTCTGATTCAGTTTTCTCCAGAATTTTTCTATACCTGACAAGCTGAATGATACTATAGGACTGCAGATGGTCCCGTTCCCAGATCTCCTTCCTGGTGTAGTAACTTCGGAACAGTTGGTCATTTGCTTTATTTCTGTCAATTCAGTAACAACACTGAATTAAAACGTTAAAACATGGTCACTAATGGTCTAATAACTGTCATCTGTACATTTGTTGGAAAAGTTCCACTTTTGATTAGTAGTGGGACATCCTTCCAATTTGAATGCAATTATGGTGATTTGCGTTACACTTTAAACGTCTCATATAACGTTGTAGCTGGAAAGGGACGATATACATCCACGACTTCATGCCATACCCTTTCACATTATCTCTTATATTTCTATATCTATCTATCTATACATTAGATATGTATAGTAGTGTAGATAGTTATGTAAAAAGTGTATCTATCTATGTACTAGATACTTACATATATATACCAGAGTGAAAGAGTCCTTGTTCAATGGGTACATTGTCAGTAAAAGAAAAAATATAAGTACTAATGCAAAAATTTACTTGGTACACATTTCAGAACAATTTTTTTTTTTACTATAAGAGAAATACCAATTATGAGGAAAACCCAGATATGGATAGAAGTTTTATTTAGATTGTGCTCTCGTCGATTTGACCTCCGTGAGCACATGACAGCCTTGCATACAGTTAGCATTCGACATTTCAAGTTGTCGGCGGTTTCACAGTTTATATTTCTCCAGGCGGACAAAAATATTTACCATTTACTATCATAAAATAATCGATTAAATTAAATTAATTTGTTTTTACCTAAGTTTTAAAGATACATTATAGACAAAATCTGGTCCTCCAGTTTTGAACAGTCAGGAAAATCAAAGACATTATATCATCTTGTGTATCAATTATTATTTTTTTATTACTTTAAAATGAGTATGGTAAATACTTTGAAACGTTTTAAGAAAAAAGTTCTCAGTTTTGCTATTAATTAACATTTGCTACATCAAATAATGCATAAAGAAGTAACTTAAACATAAAATATAAGCAGAAATACATTTTTATCAATATACTTTACAGGGTACGGCCAAAAGCCTGACCGGGCTAAATATTTAAGTCGATCCGAAGTCAATTGGGATCAATGTTGGTGGTATGGAAAAACATTATGACGTGTTTAAGGTTATCGTCCGCAATCTTGGTGACCGCCACATTGGAATCAACTTATTTTAAATAACAATATGGGCATGTGACATATTAAGCAATATTCCCGTTTGAAGAGAAATACAATGATTAAGTTATTTTTCCAAACTCTGTAACGGTTGTGGAGTGTAAATGAATTTAGAATAGGTTATGTTATCTTTCAGACTTAAATTGTGTTATGTGTGGAATATTGTATGGACGGAAACTGGCTGTTTTTTTTTTTTTTTTTTTTTTTTTGTAGTTGGATGGGATGTTAACTCTAGAGGAAAGAATTGAAGAAGGCTGCTATTATTGCTCAACTGTGTCCTCTCAGTCGGAAATGTTTGTTTCTATCCTCAGCTACCTCCTCTCAGAGTTGCTCAGTAGGCAAAAGAGAACGTTTTATGATTGCTGGGCCCTGAATTAAAACTTTATGTTGGGATGGAATCATCGGGTACCAATTATATAGTTTCACATAAAGTTCTGCAGTGACAGTAGCGAAGTTCTGAAATTCCTCCACGTCTATTTCATGGCCACTAGAAATTGCCAACAGAATAATCATGATCTTTTTACCTAGTTTAAATCCACACCAGCTATTCGGGCAGCAGTTTCGTGGTTACCCAAATACCTCTTTGACGTGATCTCATCGTTTGAATTGCCACTCCCTTGCTTAGGGACATCCACTAACAAACTCATCTCTTGTCTGAAACTAGTTTGAATTTCTTTTCTTCGTCTCTTTAACTATGACTTTCTCTTCTTCTGATTTCCCTTGCTATTGTTTAATAGAGATTTTGTATGTTAAGTGTAATATTGATTCGAAAACCCTGATCCTAGTATTCAGAACAGACAATCCAAACAAGGAACATGCGTCGTAATTCATGATGCAGTTTATGAACTTAAAAGTTTCAGTAAATGTCAATTACAGTATTATAGAAAATATTACATGAAACCCTACTTGAATAAATTAATTCTACTTTTCTGTATAAACTCAATCAACTAAAGATTAAACTAATAGGTTCATGTCAGGGAACTGCTGTGAGGCCTTCTAAACTAACGTAAAAAAGAACATTTTTTTTATATAGAGAGAGGTTATAAATATTTTTTATTTTCATGGAGCAATTTCGGGCAAAATTTTATTTTTTAACTAAGTTAAAGCAAGATTGAACCTCTAAATCCAAAAGGAAGAATTGATCAACTAGAATCAGAACATAAACAAAAACACTTATACTTTATACTTTTTACTTTATACTTTTTTCTTGCGAAAAGCTCTTGACATGTCATTACATATATAACCAACAAGCCTTAGAGCTAAAATGTTAACATATCATAAAATTTAAATTTGTGTCAATGTCCATTAAAACAATACAGCTTTTGTTGATTATGACCTTAATACAATTACTAAAATTAATACCTCAAAAACTGTACGGCGGCAGCACTAATTTAAATTCGCATGGCCAGAAAAAATGAGTAAGTTCAGCAATTATATTTTACGTTCATTTCGCATTTTAATAATGAAATTTATGTTTACAAGTTCCATCAGTTATCGAAAAAAAAAGAAATAACCTTTTTTCATGTATTTTTCAAATTTTATTTTTCCGACTTTTGCCCGGGTTTTAGGATAAAATACTCAACTGTTTAACGTCTTCCAGACATTCCATGAGACTTTTGACGTTAGTTGGAGCCATTGCAAACACCTTTTTGACGAACTCATTCCATAGCTTCTTTATCGGATTCAAATCCTGGGATTGTGGTGGCCACATTATGATTTCCAGGACATTTTGCTGTTCTTAATTTTTACATAATTAAAGCACAATTTCGTCCTGAGTTTTGGGTCATTTTCTTCTTGAAAGGCAAATGCTTTACCAATATAGCAAATACAATATGGCACCGCATGACGTACTAAAATACTGACACTTTTTGATCCATTGTTACCTTGATTGGAACTTAACCAGCAACCTTTCTTCTTCCTAAACCACCCCAAATTATTACACTACCGTCACCCTGATTTACTGAATAACTCACACAATTGTCATTTACACGTTCGCGAACCAGTTTTCAGACATACAGACGTCTTCTGGATCTAAATAAACCAAACGCATTTCTTACTGCAGGAAATCCTTCTCAGTATCTCTTAATGTTTTTAACTTATAACTTTGAACATTGAAACTGGAAATGGTTGAATTCTACTGTCCACGTTTGAATACGGCTTAAGAAAGAGTATTATTCCTATTCTTAGAACAATAAACCGATTCCACAAAACCGCTTTTAGCACTTGCTGGTGCTATGGCATATTAAATGAACATTGAAACCGGCAGTCGTATTAAATTTCTACCGATTCTATTTTCCGTAGAAACTTAAGGACGGAAATGAAATTTATTGCTTACACGCTTCCTAGATTGCAACGGACAGCTTTAATTTTTGGTCCATTCTACTCCATAGTAATACACATTAAAAGCGATACTAGTCGGTTTTCTGCCGCTTCCGACAGAAATAGACAGACTACAGTGGACAGATATAGGGCCTATTTTGAGAGGCTTAATTGATTTCATATACGCGAGATACTTCTCGCTGTGTTACTTTTTTCACTATATAACGATGAACAGTAAAATCGCAAGTTATTGATTTGTACTGTACCAATTACAATTTGAATAGGTATATTAGAGTGGAGATTTAATACGTTCTTTAACTCTTAATAGAATACAGATAATCGCTACTTGTTACCTATAAATGCTAACTTCTCGATCATCAACGTTAAAAATCGAAATGACGGAACATTTAGAACTCCTACCATAATCTGATGGAATGTAATCCTCTTCCTCCAAATTCTAGAGGGCCGCGGTGGCTCAGTGGTAGAGCGTTCACCTCTGGTGCTTAGGGTGCTGGGTTCGATCCCAGTCCCGCCAAGTGAACTTTGTGGTGGACAAACACCGTGTTGCGTGGGTTTCCTCGGGATTCTCCAATTTTCATCCACTTTATTCATTGCATCATTTCATTCATTACTCATCATCACCGTCTCCTTTAGCCTAACCGGCATAAACGTGGGACGTAAAACTCAAAGATTTCATTTCATTTTTTCCATACTCTGGAACAAAAACACACGTATCATAAATAGCAGAGTCGTCTCAGAAACAGAAAGCTAGCGGAAAGGTGAGTCTGGATTAATTAAACAAAATAAACAAGGAAGGATAAAACAAAAAGAAACGAGTAAAGGAAGAATCAGCATTAAAGATAAAAAGCTACAACAAGCTTTTCGTTACTCTTCTTTATGAGGAGCTTAGCGTGCAGGAAACAGTGGAAGGGTCAAGTTAAAAATGGATATTATTGTAACGGAGCATTCCGTACTCTATCTAGCTCCATGTCACTCCTATGGACTACAAATGCCAATCGATAAACCGGTTCGATGAGATAAACTCTCAGGTAGAACGTAAGAAATACCCACAATCACTAATAATATGAGCCTCGCCACATAAATTCTAGTTACACTTGTTACAGAAATTTTTAATTTCCCGGCTACACTAATCAATTTTATAGGAGGCCTTTACAGTCGAAAAGATCTCGGTGCTATCCTTGACGGCATTAAAACGAGGATAAGGAAAAGAAGACAGCAGACAAGAAGAACTGACTTCGAATGACTTTGGAAGACTATACCTTTTTCAAAACTTTTTTCTTTTTAACTCGAAATTTTTTTGTAGGTTGTTATTAAAATACTTACTAACATAGTCTAATTTTATTGTCTTAACAAAGCAATATGGGTATGTTGCCAGTAAAATAGTTCAGATTGATCGAGCCCCTGGTGTGTAACTACAGTGTTTCATGTCATGCCCCTCCCCCATTATGAAATCCTGGTTAGACGAACCAATATATGTTGCCAGTAAAATAGTTTAGAATGATCGAGTTCCCGGTGTGATAACCACAGTATTTTGTCACGAACCCTCTTCCTATTACGGAATCCCGGCTACGTGCCTAATTACATGAACCCTTTTGAATGATTTGAAATGATTTTCGGAGAAAGTTACAACTTGCTCCGGCATATATTTTTATGAAATGTGGTAGTTTCTTAACACATTGGAGTCGGAACACAATTCCTTTGATGTATCTCCATCATGTTGGTAGGATTTTGCGATACTTTTAGAATTTATAAAAAATAGTATGAAAACGTTAGAGCAATTAAATATTTGTTTTGATCAAATACGAACTTAGTATTATCGAATACAACATTATCAACCTATTTTCTGATTTTTATGTACCTTTTGTATATCTTTTTTGTAAATGCACTCTCATGTCCAAAAGTACTGTAAATATGTTGTTGTAGGAATATAATTTGATAACGAATTCGCCCGGAACTTCTTACAATGTTAGTTGTGTATAATCGGCCAAGACATGTATGTGCCAAATCTCATGTCAAAAGAGCAGTACATAAGAACAATAAAACGAAAATAAAACTTTCTTGTCCATTTAGCAACATTTTTTTTAATTCTAATTTTCGTATTGATAATTCTCTTACTATGAAATTTACCACAAATATACATTTCCCGATTATACACAGAGTATCAGTATTAAAAGTGCCCTGCAAAATCATTACCAAGTTATATTCCTACAAGAAGGCAGTTCTAGATATGCGACAATCATTTCGGACATGAGTGTAGCTTTTCCAATTATAAAGTAAAGCCAGACAAGTAATATGATTGATTATAAGTATGCACATATGAGCCTTTTTGGCACATTACGGTTCTTCAATGTTACAAACCATCAATACAAACATTAGATACTCGGAAATGGGAGAAACGTACAAGGTAAAAATATAGTGCAAGACCAATTAGTTCTATTTTCCGGCCGTAGTCGCACTTTTGTCCTTCGCTCTTTTTTGCACTCGCTCTTCTGTCGTGCTACCATTGCTAGAAAATGTATAAAAATATAAATAAATATGATTCTTGTATCTAAGAAAATGTTACAGAGAGTGATCCACACCCACTCACATAAATGCTTATGTTACAGTCATTCTTATTGGTCAGTCATTACGAACTTCTCTCCTATAGAAGTGCCGCCAACATAATCTGGGTCAATATTTGAATCATCAATTTCAGATCCACAATCAACAGCAAAATTATCAAGCATATTCCATATTTCTTCTTCGGGTACATCTCCCATTTTGAGTCAAAAATGCATATAATGACGTGAAAGTAATTGCTACTGCCGAAGGAAAAATGCTACTAAAAAAAGCGGGAAAAGTATGTCAATTGTTATCGTTCTAACTCGCTCTACACCGTACGCACTGACACCCGGGATTTTTAAAAAGTTCTAAAAGTATCACAAAGAATATATGAGAAGTTAAAGTAGTCAACGGATAGCCATCCAATGTTCCAATTAACGGAAATTTCACCACGTTGGGGAGACGTGGTACTTCCATTGATTAAAAGAAAAACATCACGGCTACGTGATATGCTGAGACTCGAATGTATTAAATTTTACGCATATAATGCCATTAGCTTATTATTGCCGTAAGAAAATCTGAAGCGGTGTATGAAGTATGAGTTGCAATGCAGCAGCGGATTCCACAATGAAGTCCAAAACTGCTGAAAGGCTAGTCTTTTGAGACAAAAATCAAAGTGAGAGTAAAAAAAAATGTCATTTCAGTTACTTTCTAATTGTTGGAGTACCAAAAACCGTTGTAAAACTGTTTTTCTTCCGAATCAATATTTTAAATGAATTGTTTTATTGTGTAAGACAGCAATAACCTACTTTGAGAATGCTAAGCTATTAATATTTAAGAATGTTCATGTTCTTCCTGTATATTATTAATATTATTTAGATGTCTGAATTACGGGGAGATATTGTAATTTTACAACCAACATTTGGTCGTTATGAGGGACAATGTCCAATCTCTGCTCCGGGGCCCCGCTTGGTCTACATAGGTATACATTATATTGCAGGTCTGGAACGTTCTTTCAGATTTTAGGTTCAGGTTTCGCGGTGACTCAGTGGTAGAGCACTTACCTCCGGCGTTTGAGGTCCATGGGCGTCATTTAGGGGGGCAGGGAGGGGCAATCGCCCCTCCTGAGTTTGAAAAATGAAAATGAAATCTTTAAGTTTTACGTCCCACGGTTATGCCGGTTAGGCTAAAGGAGACGGTGATGGTGAGAGATGAGTGAAATGGTGGAATGAAGAAAGTGGGAGGAAACGGGAGAACCCCGAGAAAACCCACGAGCACGGTGTTTGTCCACCACAAAGTTCACTTGGCGGGGGCTGGGATCGAACCCGGGACCCCAAGCACCAGAGGTGAAAGCTCTACCACTGAGCCACCGCGCCCTCCTCCTGAGTTTGAGATTTATATAGACTTTATCAAAAGAATAACGGTAAATCAGTGAAAAACGAGAAATTTTACTTAGATCAAGGGGTCTTTCTCCCCCCCAAGAAAATCTGAAATGGCGCTCCTGATGAGGTCCCTTGCAAAATCCACGAACAAATCCGTTAACCAGACAGTGGTATATTCTACAAATATACAGAATTCCCTTCCTTAGTACAGAAATCAGTACGGAGCATACGTTATCCGTTGCCCTTAGGTGTTACATTATACCGTTGCAGAATGTCTGATATCTTACAGTCACGGGACGTATGCCAGGCTTAATTTATAAGAACAACACAAACAGTATTGGCATATATATATATATATATATATATATATATATATATATATATATATATATATATATATATATACCAGGTGTGTTAGTTGAAATTTGCCGGTTTTTCGAGAAAGAAAACACTTAATATTCAGGGAATCTCACAATTTCTTTATTCAAAGTAATGACCATTGGATTCTACACACTATGCCCATCTTTTAGGCAAGTCATGGATACCATCCCCCAAAAAACTTCTTCTCTTTCGAGCCAAACCATTCGACGAGCCAATTTTCGACGTCTTCAAAATTAGCAAAGCGCTGCTCTTCAAATGAGTGTCCCATAGTCCGATAGGTGATAGTCCGACGGGGCGAGTTCTGGAGAGTACGGCGGGTGCTGTAATATTTCCTAATTAAGTGTTTTTAATGTGCCCTGCACCAGTTTAGCGGTATAAGACGGCGCGTTGTCATGTTGCATGATAACCTTGCCATGTCTTCGGGCCCATTCATGCTGTTTTTCGATCAACGCATGATTCAAATTAATAATTTGTTGTCTGTAGCGATCCGTATTCACTGTTTCACCAGGTCTGAATAACTCGTAGTATACCACAACAACTGGTCCCACCAAACACAGAGCATTGTCTTACGGCCAAAGCGATTTGGCCTTGCCGTTGATGGGCCGGCTTCACCAGGTGCAAGACATGATTTTTTTTTTTTTTTTTTTTTGCTTCGGGTTCTCAAAATAAATCCATTTTTCGTCCCCCGTGACAATTCGATGCAAAACTGATTTCCTTTCGAACCGTTGAAGGAGGATTTCACACACGGTTTTTCGCTTTTCCATTTGTCTATCCGTCAGTTGGTGTGGTACCCATTTTCCATTCTTCTGGATCTTTCCCATGGCTTTTAAACGTTGGGAAATTGCTCCTCGAGTCACATTTAGTGTTTATGCTCATGTTGCTTGCGATTGGGTTAGGTCTTCATCTAATAACGCCTGCAATTCCTCGTCTTTGAACTTTTTTGCTGCACAGGGATGTTCCTTGTCTGTCAAATCGAAATCTCCACATTCAAGTTGACGAAACCAAGTCTCGCATGTTCTAATTACTGGAGAATGTCACCGTAGTTTCTACAAGCAACCGATGAGCTTCAGCTGCTTTTTTCTTTTGATGAAATAAGAACAGCAATGCACGCCGCAAATGCGATTTACTTGGAACGAAACTCGCCATATTCAATGAGGTAAACAACTCTGACGCTATTCTGTTGGCCGAATGTGACTTGTGTATTTTTGAAGGTTAATGTTTACGGAAACAAATGATGTACATGCCGCATCATAGAAATGTATACATATTGCTAGAGACATCTAACAGTAAAACCGGCAAAATTCAACTAACACGCCTGGTATATATATATATATATATATATATATATATATATATATATATATATATATATATATATATATATATATATAATCTTCGTCAGCTATATATACGTCCATTTGTATGTGAGATTCTGACCGCCTATATTGTTTCATACGAAAAGTACGTAGAGATAGAACACTTACACATAAAGTATTATAAAACGGTTTGGGTAAAAAGCTTCGCGGCCAGAACCTCGCGGCGACAACCTCGCCTGGCCAAAACCTCGACGCCCAAAACCTCGCGGGCCAAAATCTCGCCGGGCCAAAACCTCGCGCCCCAAAATACGTCCTACCCACTATATATTACTATATGTATATATTTAGTAATAAAGCATAATTACATTAAAATAATGACAAGAAAAATTCTAATGCATACTTTCGAAAACTATATACTGTATATAAAAATTAAATGACTATGTTACATTATACCTCTTGAGCCATCCTACCGATCTCAATCAAATTTTTAACATAGATGAGGTTTGAGCCTAAGATGTCTTTTATAATTTTACTTTGTCGGCACAACAAAAGGGAGGGGGAGTGGGATATATATATATATATATATATATACAGAACCGTAGCTAGAGATTTCGGCGCCCGGGGCTAAATAGAAATCGGCGCCCCTACTCTCACCACACCAAGCTCTTCCTTCCTTTTTTCTTTTTACTTATAAGAAAAGCAGCAGATATTGGTATACTACACTGAATTTTGGCGGCGAGGTTTTGCCCCGGCGAGAGTTTGGGCCGTGAGGTTTTGGCCACGCGAGGTTTTGGGCGGCGAGGTTTTGACCACGCGAGATTTTGGGCGGCGAGGTTTTGGCCGGCGAGATTTTGGGCGGCGATGTTTCGGCCGCGAGATTTTGTCCGTATCCCTTATAAAACATGCGTTTTCAGTTATACGTTTGCTATAGGTTAAGTCCAAAACTACAGGATTTGCATATGTAAAATACGATTTTACGTGCGACAAATACGTGTTTTCTCTTTTCTCAGCGACAAATACATGTTATTATTATTATTATTATTTATTTTTATTATTATTGTTCATTTTTGCATTTAAACTGCTTCTGTATGTAGATAACGTCACGTAGTTTAGCATTTCTCCAGTAGATGGAAGAGTGGGTAAGTACTAGCTGGAAAATTTAATGTGGCGCCTTCAACGGAGAGCTTTGAAACCTGTACGTAGTATCAAGATACATGTATTTTACTTTCAAATATAAAAATAAGCAATTCTAAACTATAAATAACATAATACTTTTAAAAAATATATTAGGGACGTCATATTGAAACCTATCGAATTAACAAAATTTAAATAATATACGTTAAAAGTCTGAATACCTCCATTATTATCTACAGTGACAAAGTTTGCCTTTTATTGACGCTTCGCTATGTTAAATTAATTAAGAAATACTAATATGTTACGTTACTCATTCAGTTTTTTTTTACTATTCCTAAAGCAATTTGAGATATTTGTCATTTTCGATGATATTTATATTTAATTCCCCCTCCACCTCCCCAATGTTACGTGGATGAATTTAGATTTAAATGGCATCGGGTGTATCATTGTTCATCACAGGACCCGGAAACAATATAGTTGATACTAATATCGGTCATTTTCGATGATTATATATATATATATATATATATATATATATATATATATATCCCTCTTTTCTTCATTGATATTGGTAAGTTACAATCGTTTTTATATACCACCTTTCTCCTGCTTCCCAAAGTTGCAATGCTGAATTTTGATCTTACTGTTGAACTCAGCGACCCCGAAAACTATAGATTCGACACTAATATCAGTCATTTTCGATTATTTTTAAATATCTTTCTCCCTCCCCAAAGTTGCAACGTGAAAATGATATGGAAAGAAATATCTCAGGTTTGAATCTCATCTATGTTGAAAATTTGATGTAAATTGTTGAAATCGTATCCTTGTTCTACAATACAATTAGACTCAACAAAAATAATATTCATAAAGCTACTGGCATATAATATGAAGTATTCACCAAGCACCTTTATAGAAATTGTTGCGGAATTACCGCAAGATTCTGAAACATGGATATTTGGATAGGGCACGTATCAGTTCTTAACCCCTTCAGTGTGGGTGGCGAGTTAACTCGTGTCTTCAAAACGCACCTGCTGTGTGGATGGCGTATATATACGCTTTCATTTTGCTTTGGCTATTTTGTATTACGCATGGCGAATATACTTGCCCATAGTATGAGTATTGTTATTCCCGACAATATTTAGCGAGTTTGCGCTCACCTAGCAACCCCAAGAGACCACACAGAAAAATTGGGCTTCATCTGTTGAGGCATTCCCAAATTTTGTGTAACCTAACCATATTATTATTATTATTATTATTATTATTATTATTATTATTATTATTATTATTATTATTATTATTATTATTATTATTATTATTATTATTATAACCATAAATACGACAATCACAAGTTGTAGTAGCTAATTAGAAGGAACAAAGTTCATAATGCCGAAAATTTCATTGTGATTGCTTGAGAGGTTCAAAAGTTATTAAAAGGTAAGAAATTCCAAAGTTCTTCTTTTTTTTTAAAAAAAAAACCTACACTTTTTACAGCGGTTCGCATCTGAAAATTACACATTGAAGGGGTTAAATGAAATCTTGACGCGACTACGGTAGGTCCCATAGTATTGGAGCTATGGGCCTTTATACTTTATTTTTATATGTTTTCGGCAGCCTACAAGTCCGAAATTAAGCATTTGTGCACCCAGGTTTGTCTATATTTTTGTGTCTTATCTTGGTGTCAGGAATCACCTCCCAAATGTCAGTGTTGTTTTGAAACACTCTGTATATTGGTTGATAGACCTTATTGAACGAAAAATTATGTGTTTTGCTGTAAAACTTTATGGATAGTTTTAGTTTTAGAAAATTCACAAATAGATAGTTATTTCTTTGTAAATGTAAAAATGTATGTAGTGTGATAACCATGGAATCTACTGAGAAGAATCTAATATTGAAATATTGTTATCACGTACATAATGTCTATTTAGCGAAAGACAACAACACACATCTGTTATATTATTCACATGTCTTTACTCAATGTGTTGTTGAGTATTAATACAAAATGAAAACAAGGCCTGATAGAATACTTAACGAAAGACCATATGATGTGTTTTTTTTTCTAAGTTGATTCTCTGAAGAGGGGAATAAAAGCAGAAGCAAATCGTTCTGACTTTTTTTTTACCCTATGTAAAATTGTATCAAATCAATAGGATTCAAAAACTTTTGCGTCGCAAACTGTATCAGACCTACTCTAAACATTATTTTGTAATTGTAGGACAATTTATGGTAACAGTATTATTTATGGTATGGCATTACCACGGTAATTTTATATCAGAACTAAATTACCGTAGTAATGCTAATTTTAATTCAGTAATTTTTTGTTCCATTTCATGATATAAATTACAATTATCTATAAACCAATAAGATAATTTCTTTCGAAATTAAGCAATTATCGGTTTTATTCTCTTTGTTTATTTTTGTAATAAAAATATTAGTCATGTCTACAAAAGTTGTTATATTTGTGGGAGCTTTAATTACATGAGCTTTATACTCATTTTAATTTTCAAAAGTTTCTGAACTAGAGGCTACTTACCAAGGTCCTGGGTTTAGATGTTTCTTTAGTAATATGGTTTATTCTATCTTGAAACAATGTACAAAGCAAAGCAGAAAATTTGTTTCAGTACAAATAACAAATGTTTTGCCGTTCTTTGTCTATTAAAATGAAGACTGATTGATCAGAACAGAGACAACAACTTAGAGAAAGTATTTTGAAGACATCGGCGTAAATATTCTTTATTCTAGGAATACCAGGGTATTTTTGGGTTACATGGAACACTGAGGTCCACAGCGTAAAGGTCATTATTTCTCACGGAAAATAATTTATCTTGTCTGATATGAAGTTGGGATGTCTCAGACATCATATATTTGTACTCTCTATGACTATTAGTTTTATAAGTACATTGTTGCCAACTATCTAGGTATATGTGTGCAATTGTTTAAATATGTCAGTAACCATGCCGGATCCAGGATTGTCTGACGGCTTGCACCAATAAGTACCAAAATAACCAATCACACTGAAACTCTTTCAAAGTCACATGTGGCAATATTTCTTACCACTGACAACACTGATGCATAAAACGGAAGAAAGTATTTTATAGAGAGTCGCAACGGTTATGGAGGAAAAAAAAAAGATCTTCTCTCATCGTGGCTACTGTCTTCCTACGTACTTGACAAAAGCTATTTTGTTTTGCTAGGAACATCTTTTTTCTTCAACCTTTTCAAAATCAACTTTAACTACTGCTTTTGCAAAGCTCTGCTTTTTCTAAGCCCCAAACGGAAGCATGACGGCAGAAATTGTCCGAAAGGGTTCCTACTTTCATTGCTAATTTCTCATTTTATATTGTGTATATTTACAACAAACGGGAGGGGATGGATGTGTACCTTTGCACCCTCTAAATCCGGCCCTGTTAGTAATTATGACACTATTTATTTTATTTGTTTGTGTAGAAAAACTATTAAACACATCAATAACAACTTAGTGCAGTGTAGTATGTGTATATAGGGTAGTGGTGCTTGTTGGTGGTGGTGCAGTAGAGTGGGATAAAATGGGGAAGAGTAGGGTACGAGGAATTCAGGATTAATCTTTTACAGGCTATCCTTGCAATGGAGAAATTCTTTCAAATTTTGTTACCACGAAAATATAGACAGTGTGAGGGACGTTCATTAGACATTATGGGGGATGTGATCACAAAGCAGCCAACACAACATAAATTAAATTTTTCTAGTAGCAGAACATCAGGTTTTTCCATCTATGGAATGAACATGTAAAACATAAGCAAACAAACTAGGACTTATATGTCAGTTTTGTAAACTAACACCGCTAAAACATCATGAATATTACAAAGAATTCATTGCAAGAAACGTACCACTGCTTCCATTTGTTCCATTTGCATTGTCACATAAAATGTTCAATTGACGGTCTTTTGCTGACAGGATTATTTCCATCTTGCTATATTCGATCTCACTACCTTTTGTGTCAGATTTATTTAAAGTAAAGTTCTTTCTCAATTGAACTTTGGCAAATAGCACGATTTTCCATTGTTCCAATCCTGCTGCATATTCTCACATACAGTCACAGTCAGAAAATAACGAACTGACAATTTCCTATGAAACGTGCGTTTCAGTCAGTGTTGCAGGCTTGATAAGAACAGAGGTGAAGAAGTATAGTTCTTTGCAATCACAATTGAAACTTGATTCTCTTTCTTTCTTTATATATATGGACCTATGGGGAAATGTGCATAGTTTCAGAGCTAGGGCTGTTCAAAATCGGGAAAAACCAAAGAGTCTCTGCTAGGAAAATAGTGAAACAGGCCCTTGATCCAAATTGGGTCGCTATTGACCCAAAAGGTTACCCTTGACCTAAAACTACCTCAGAAACTGTTTTGACCCCTCACTCCCACCCCTTACCGAATTATCGTATCATGCATGATCAAAATTGAATATTTTTTTAAAAAATTTTGGTGGGGGTGATAGAAAAATTTTGAAAGTTGCCATCACTTTTAAGGCCCGACTTTGTACCAAAGGGTATAACAACTTTTTAATTGAAACAAAAATCAGGGATGTGTCCCCCAAAATGTGTTTTCTACATTTTTTTGAAGTTTCCAACACACAAATAGTACAGAAAATACGCATCGATGATTTTGAAAAAAGTCATCATTTACATCTAAATAGTATCTACAATATGAGGAACTTTCAAAATGTTTCAATCACCTCCACCAAAGATTAAAAATATTCAATTTTGAGCATGTATGATACGATAATTCGGTAAGGGGAGGGGTTGGGGAATCATTTTTTTAAAGGTACTTATAGGTCAAGCGTAACCTTTTGGGTTAATAACGACCAAATTTGGATCAAGGTCCGATTTCACTATCTTATTAGGAAATACCTTTTCAACAAGCCCTATTTCGAATTCTAGAAACTGTGGATGGTGGTCCTTATCAGCGTAAAGGAAGTCACGTAATCCAAAGATGCATATTTCATTAATGTTCAATGGGTGTACAGAGTATTCCATACGGAGTGAATTTCCCAGATATGCCATAAACCGAATTTTGAGATATGCTCTGATTTTATGATTGGTCCAAAGTAGGCAAAAGATAAGCTTTGATAGCAGTGAACGCGGGATTTTACCGCGATGTCGCAAGTGTTAAGGATCGTCAACGGCACGGTCTCTTGTACTCGGGAGAACGCATTCTGCAATGGTTTCTTTCACGCTTATAAGTGAAGAAAACGTGAAATATACTGTGACGAAATACATCGCATCACACGTTATTCCGAACACACACACACACCAAAACATTTAGCTGCCGGTATCTAACACTTGCGACTTCCGTCCGAAACACTGGATGTCCATTGTTGTCAAGGCTTGCCTTCTGCCTACTTTGGACCCTCCTTGAAATCAGGGTACGTCTGAAAACTCTATTGAGAGCATATGTGAGAATTACACTGTGTAGGGAATACACTGTAGAACTATTGAAAATTGACGAAATATGCACTGTTGGATTGTGTATGCATGGCTTCCTTTACGCTCATAAGGACCACGATCCGCAGTTTATGGAATTCGAGACAGAACCTGTTTAAATTTGGCTTTTTCGGGATTTTGGATAGCCCTAGCTCTGAAACTATACACTTTTCGCCATAGCTTCATATGAACTTTTTCTCTTATTTTGATGTGAGGAATCACCTCTTACAGTTTGTCAATATAGTTCATTAAGACCCCTAACCTCTCTTTCTCTGTATATATATATATATATATATATATATATATATATATATCCTTTTCATAATGTGCAGTTGGCAGCAATGCATGAGAATAATATCTCAGAATACCCCTGCATGTTGTAATACCAAATTTGTTTGAAAGGAAAATGAAACAAATAGCCAAAACACTGGAATATGAGAGTAAGCGCATGCGGTGAATAGCCTCTTAGTACTACGAAGGAGGGCCTCTGAGGCCCATAGCACTTTTCTTTATTTATAAATAGAAAAATAAACAAAGCACTAAAAACTAAGCAAGTATTTTTATGATGAATGGGGTCAACATCAAAATATCATTTTTTTAAAAAGTTTTCTTATGCAATTAGAAATGTTACAAAATGTAACAATAATAATTGCTGTGCCTCCGAGATCCGCCTTGGTGTTCCTAGGCTTTATGAGAGAAACACACTCAGTGTCTTTTCTCGAAGTGTTGGCTTGTGAATTTTTCGATTCACAAACATTTAAACCTTTAATTAAATAACTAAAACCGTTCAGTACTTTTCCGTTTCCATGTTTGAAAAAATCTGCTTACGTCCATTACAAATTACTTTACTTATATATATTTATTGTAAATAAGAAGAAAACATGTTTCTTATATTTTGAATCTAAACACTAGTAGCTAATATTAAACATAAAAAAATATTTATGAAACTTTTTTTTTCTAATTATATTATATGTTTCGTCTCCAGGTGTGTAACCTACAATAAAATGTATATAAGCGGTTATTAGTTCGGTAAATATTTTGAATATGTTACCTCCCTTTCTAGACTTAATATTTTCTCAGTAATCTTTATTAATCTAAAAACTTATACGGTCAGTAATGTAAACCCTAAACGAACGAACTTCAGAAAAGAAATTGGAATCCTTCATAATGAAAAAAAAAAAAATTATCTTACTTTTAGAAGCCGACCTCTCTGAACTAAAAAACAATTCATTTGTAGGATGTCTAACAGATGTCGCCACGATCTTACGTGCATCTAGAGACATCTAGCATACACGGTAGAACTTCAAAGTACTCACAAGACATTGACAATTGTTTTCAAATGTAATTTTCGATAAGCGGTCGTCCACTTCTTACGTAACATGAGGAAGGGGGGAGGGATTTCGGCCTTGCGTTACGAAATGTGACAAGGTGGTAGGAGGGAATTTACGTCTTCGTTACGTAGCAATTATTTTTTGCTGAATTTTTTATTTTTATTCTCAGATTTACATGCAATCTTTTACAGAAATAACTTTGTTCCTTTCTTTTCATTTTTGTAAGTAGACTACCAGAATTCCAGTTCTTTGCAGAGGAGAATGTTACTTTTTAATATAAAGGACATCAAAACCATCATAAATCAACTTAAAGACCCCAAAAACTATGAATTCGATACTAATATCGGCCATTTTCTATATTTCTGTATGTTACCATCTTCCTTAGAAGTACTAATGGGGACTGAATTTGAATTTAAAGGGCATCGGAAGTATCACTGTTCATCTCAGCTACTCCAAAAACTATGAATTGAAGAATTAAACCGGCCATTTTCGATCATTTTTATATATCTTCTCCTCCCCCAAGTTGCACCTTCAAAGTGAAATGATAAAAAAATATTCCAGGCCCGGCCCTCATCTATGTTTAAAAAAATGAGGTCGGTAGGGTGATCCAAGGGTTATTAAGTTACAAACATAATCACTTTCAATTTCATATATTATACAGTATAGATAAATAAATATTTCAGTTGTTTTGGAGAATTGCAAACTTTACATATATTAATTAATCATACAGAAGGGATTCGAAGACGCGCTAGATACCACTATGACTGGTGATTAACCCTGCGTGTATTACAGTGCCATAAATCTCCGTTTTGGGGCTATAGCGGCATTTTATTTACTGCACACGCTTTTCTGGAGTTTTATTAGTGATCGTAACAAGCTCTTGAAAATGCCACTTTTCCACTTGTATCGGTATTTCTGAGAATATTATTTAAAACTTTTGATTTGAATCATTGCGGTCTCTTTTCTTCTCAAGCATTTGCATGTGGAACAGATAGAACTATTTTTTTCTGAAATAATATTTTCTGAGACGGAACGATCACGATTTGTAGACCAAAATAAGATAATAAGAACCTAATTCGTCGGATATTCATTGCGTACTATTCTTTTTTTTATTTTTGGGTTTCAATTTTTCTGAAGAAACTGATTTTTTTCGCATTTTCGCATTGATTGAGGACAAGAAGAATAATTTGAAAAGGGGTAAATTCAGAAGTCCAAAGAAGATCCTCAAAAGCTTTTTTAACAAACGAGATGTCTCTGGTATTTCACGTGTCCAGCCACTTCGAATCTATGGTCGACAAGGAAGGAAACTTTGCATCGTCTAGACTGGCAAACTTCATTTGCACTTCACTTCCTGAAGAAGAGATCGGCCCTGTTTCACCTCTGTCAATTCTTTAGATCCTGTTTCACCTCTGTCTTCCGGCAATACTTCCTTCTTGCTGATCATCAGTGACTTAAAAGTACGGGTTCGATCTTCCTGAGAAAACGACAGTATGGAGTTTTGAAGAATTAGGACTTGTCAATTAAACAGCCTTATAGGTATAACATATTATTGCTGTTCTACCATTTTCTAGTACTTTGATTTGCTGGCAAAAAACACTACAATCATATTCAGAATACAAGCATTTTGTAATAAAAAGTTCTATGATTAAAAATAGTTGTTTTTATTGTAATAACCCTCAAAATAACAAAATTGGTAGTTCAAGAGTTATTAACTCACGAATATGGTCACTTTTATTTTTATGTTTATTGATGTTTGTATATCTACCCCTGCTTCCCATCCTCTATTTTGTTCCGTCAAAGTGAAATGTTAAAATCCATCCCAGGCACGATCGTCATCTACATCAAAAATTTGATCGAGATAGGTCGAGTGGTTCAAGAGATTAAGAGTCACAAACATAGTCGCTTTCAATTTGGATTTGAAGATTTTTGTTCACGGACACCGCTATTAACAATAGATATTAAGCCAGTTGTTTCTTGTTGATTTTATAAGTCAGCAATGTCTATTTACCTTACTTCCACTTATCGATAGGGGCTCTAGCTTGAGTGCCAGGAAGCCATACTGGAAGCCACGCTGACAGGCACCTGACCACTATTTCGTAATAGGGGGGGGCATATCGAAATATTGTGGTTATCACCCCAGGAGCTCAATCAATCTCAGAATACCTATATTGGTTTAGTAGTACAATAAAATGAGGATATGTTAGTGAATATTTTAATGGCGAACTATGACGAAATCTAGAGTAGAAGAATATAAAAGTTTTAAAAATATACATAATCTTCAAAATTCACTCGAACTCTGTTCTTTTTGTCTTCTTTGTTCTATTTCTCAACCTCTGTTTAATGCTGTCAAGGATAGCAGTAAGTTCTCTTTTGGCAGTAACATCATATAAAATGGATTAGTGTTGCTCTAAAATTGAAAATATCTATAACAGGTGTAAATGAAATCTACATATGTTGCCAGGCTCATTGTTAGTGATCGTGGACATTTCCTAAGTTCTACCTGAGAGTCTATCTGATAGAAACCGTTTATCGATGACCATTTGTAGTTTATATGACTAGCATGGAGATAGATCAAATCGAAATGTTTCAATTACAATAATATTCATTTTGAGCTAACCCCCCCGTTTCATTCACATAACTCCTCATAAGAAAGAGTAACGAAATCATTTGCTGTAGCTTTTTATTTTTAACGCTGATTCTCTCTTTTCTCCTTTCTTTTTTATTTCATATTTCCTTTCTTTATTTCTGGTTTCAAAGGAAGGGGAAAGGACCACTATGAACCAACCCCTTGGCTACGTGTCTGTAATTTCCTAGATTGTGCTCACTCAACAGACTAATCTCTACAACAGGGTTGCATAAACTAAGAGTCGCGAGAGAGTTTCATGGGGTTGTGAAGATAAACGAAAGAGATAAATGTAATTAGAATGTAACATCGGAAAGTATTTGAAATATGATTTTAAATTTTGTTCATGTAGCCCTGCTTCCTTATACATATCGTTCAAAAAAATAGTTTTAGGAAACATTTTCAACAGTTGCAGGGTTGTTAAGAAATTAATGTAAACGCAAGAGGTACGATATGTAACTAAGTATAACTGCATATTGAAATACGTGAAAAGTACAAATGCATAAAACGTACCTAATGAAATGAAATTAAAATTAAAAGCTAATGAGATACCTGAGCATGGTGTGATTTTACTAGTGCGGCAATATCCAGTTCAATCTTCGTGACGCACATTATCAAGTCATTAGGAATAAGATTTTTACAACTGTACAAGTTACTAGTCACAAATTAAAAAACATTCTATTTTTCTATCATATGATCCAAAATGAGGGGAGTTACGAAGTTTCAAAAATTTCTAACGACATCTATTATAATAGTATGAAGAATTGAGTTCGATATTTGTAATAAGTATGAACTGATCATATTTAGGTTTAGTTCAATTGTTTTAGAAAAGTTACTTTATGCATTGTATAAAGGAATGAATTCTACTATTGCAAAAATACATGGATATCGTGAGATATCCGCAATAAGAATATTAAATACAAACTTATTACAAACCAGAAATTATAAGGAGGTTGTTGCCAAAAGGATGTGACAAAATTTAGGTCATGATATTAATTAGGTTGATAACCACTGCTCTATAAATGCGATTTGCTTTTTCATGACACTTTTATTGATGCATCAAATTAAATGCTTATGAACATATTTCTTTAGAATGCTATAGGACCCATGATAGGAAACCCGGTGTTACAAATACTGAACTCCTCGATTTGTGCTGTAATATTACCATGTCTCTGTTTATATAGTGTGACGGTAGTTGACCACGACATTGTTGATATTTTAACCTAATATAAATGTTATCTTCATTTATTTAAGAGATGTAAACGTATTTTAGTACACTGTAATTTAAGGAATCGAAATTTGCACTTACTACCAAGATCGTATTAGATAATCGTAATGTTAGGTTAACTATATTTACGAAGTTTGTTTACTGTACTTTTCTTCTCATTTTTTTTTACTTTCTTGTCTTCTCTCTATTTGCATATTTTCATTTTCTCATCTTACGGCAAAACGACAACGTTTTTCGGAACAGGGCCAGTTTATATAGATCTCGTTATTTTAGATAAAACAATATTATGTTTAAGTAAATATGTGTTTGCGAGTTTTATTACTAAACGCATAAGCAGCTAAGCGAAAACCACTAAACAACAGTGATTTGTTATAAACATTTGATAATTTTCAATTTATTTTAATATATAAAATGAGTTAATATTAAAGCATGAATTATTCATCGATCCCCAGGAAATACTTCGACATAAGTAGAAAATCGAACTCGACACTATCTGTGTCACTTTTAAGATTGACGACGTGGATTCCTAAAGTAAAAAGTAGAATGAAATGTTTGAGTTTTACGTTGCACGCTTATGCCGGTTAGGCTAAAGGAGACGGTGATGATGAGTAATGAATGAAATGGTGGAATGAAGAAAGTGGGAGGAAACAGGAAAACACCGACGAAACCCACGCACACGGTGTTTGTCCTCCACAAAGTTCATTTGGCGGGGGCTGGGATCGAACCCGGGACCCCAAGCACCAGAGGTTAACGCTCTACCACTGAGCCACCTCGGCCTCAGGATTGCCAGAGTGTCTATTGATTCCCCTTTACACAGTAATAATCGGTATACATATGAATAGAAGAGCTTAGAATAAAAAATACGGATAATAAAAGGAAATGAGAACGTAGTCAAAGAAAAAAATATCAGAAACGAGATCAATGGATATGTACTGGAGAACTACTACAGAAGTTAACTACTTTTCTGTAGTATGGTACGCGGAGAAAAGCCTGTTGCATTTTACAATTATTTTCGATCTGGAAAACAAAATAAAAAATATATTTCTTAATTTCTGATGAAATTATGGTGAGAAATATGAGGAGTTTTTGAGGAATGAGACAAAAGTAAAATGAAGCACTGTCATTGAATTAGCTGATGGTTTGCGGGTCTACATTATTATTAGGTTATATCCCGAAATGAAATTTTCTGTAAAACTCAAGTGTCAATTACAGTAGCCGAAATGGTGTCAGCAAGATTTATATCATTAAATATTCGATAAAATGTTCAACAAAACAACACGTATTTATGTACACTGAGTTTTATTAACCCATCCTTACGGAATTAAACTCTATTATTAGGCTAAGAACATGGTGTAGTTCGTTAAGACCCGGAATTTATATTTTTTGGCTCAGCTAATTAAAGACGCTTATGCTGTCATGTGGGGAAACGTTGGTATCTGTACATAAGGAGTGGAAGAGATTTATACCATACCAGTTTGTCATAAAGGGTAGTCATAACGAACATGTGTTGTAACAGTATGAACAAGTAAACAGGCCAACATTAGTAAACAGTTATTCATAGGGCCGAACAGTTTGTGGCAATGCACTCCTGTGTTGAAACACGTGTTTGATATCGAATGTGCTACTGAATGATAGTGTACTTTACAGGTACCAAATAGTTGTTATAGGAAGAGATCAGAGAGAAGCAAGAATAAGGAAGGATGTGGAATTTCATCTCTCCTGTTTAACGTCTATATAGAAGAGACTATGAAGTAATACTTTGTTAAAAACGAAAAAGGCATAAACGCAAATGGCCAGGGTTTCATCACAATTATGTTTATGATGACATAGCAACCTGGAGAACTAAAGGACGTGGAAGAAACACTTTCAACCTTCAACAACCTACTAGAAAAACGTGCAAAATTAATATAAATAAGACGAAGATAAAAGTGATAAATTGCACAAGAGCAGGACAAGAAGAGGCAAACCTATTGCTAGAGAAAGAAAAAATCGAAGGGGTTAAGACGTCCTCCTATTTAGGAAGTCTAATATTCTTGGGCTTAGGAAATGACAAATAGGTAAGTTCCAGAATACCACAGGCTAAACAAGCATTCCATAAGAAAAGAGCACTGCTGACACCAATAAATATGTTTTTGGACATTCGTAAACGATTTGTTAAGACAGGTATGGAACGTTAAGTTTACGGATCAGGGACGTAGACATTGAGAAAAGGTGATATACCCAAGCTGGAAACTTTTGAAATGTGTTGTTGGCGCAAAATGCTGCGTATATTATGGACCAAGAGAAAAAGAGATCAAAGACGTACTTAAAGAAGCTAATAAAAGCAGACACATCATGGAGATAATAGGAGAAAGAAGGAACGTCATTCTTGGTCATTTTTCGGCACTCCGATTGAATCACCGGGCTAGTAGAGGGAAAGCCAGAAGGAAAACCGGAAAAGTATGTTCAAGGATAGAATATCCAGATGTAATTACAAAAAGGAGACCTTACAATGTGTGAAAGAGCTCCTCCATGGAGAAAAAAGTTTTACAGTTCTGATGTTGCCCACCAACCTATGTTTGAAAAGAAGAAGAAAAATAAGAAATAAAAATATGGGAAAAAGATCGAAGGTCAATTATTTTTACGGATAAGACTTTATCAACTCCAATGTTCTTGGGCTTTATATATATATCATTCTTCTATCTGAAGAGGATAACTAGGAAATTTCTTTATATTTGTCAAAGATCCTCATAGCTGTGAAACTGTTATAAAACTAAAGTGATAAACTAAAGTGATATATATATTTCATTTTGACTCACAAGTTTACATAATCTACAATTCTATGGAAACGTTTATCACTTTAGTTTTATAACAGTTTCACAGCTATGAGGATCTTTGACAAATATAAAGAAATTTCCTAGTTATCCTCTTCAGATAGAAGAATGAAAATCTTGTCATATTTTAAAAACAATACAAACACTTTAACTTTAACTCGTCAGCGAATTGATTGTTCACTGTAAAGCCTTCAACAACTCATTATAAATATTACACAATTTAAATTCGATGTAAACGTGCAAGATTAAAAGGAAAATATATTCTCTCTTAAATGTTAAATTTAGTCCAAATTGCACCATTTTCAAGAAACATATAACTATTTGATATGCACTCATATTCGTATTCGTATTCCCAATTTTGTTTATGCCCAATTCTGGATTGCGTGATTCTTATGCTTATGGTTTGGGATTTTATATCCATGCATATGAGCAGAAATAATACAGCAATTTTAATTCTGCTTTTATTTTAGGTTTCAGTTTGTAAACTTGCTGCTTAGAAAAAACATTAGTAATAATAAATGAAATGATCAATATTGATATTACGATATATGAATTTAATGCTCTCAAAAGTTAGGACATTAAAACTTTATTTAATTTGGATGTTAAAATTGGATATTATAACGTTTATTTCTTATATTAGGTAGCCAGGGATATAGTTAGCAAACAGTTATTAGGATCTGACTATTTTTTCACTGTCGTTAGGCTATCTACATACATAATGCAAATCAACAGATTTGTATTAGTACTACTACTACAACTGCTATTATTATTATTATTATTATTATTATTATTATTATTATTATTATTAGTAGTAGTAGTAGTAGTAGTAGTAGCAGTAGTAGTAGTACACTGCTCCACAAAACTTTAACAACTCGAGAGAACGTAGTTTAAGTGCCGTGTGGGGCCCATTCAACACTGGTCAGTGGCATGCACATACACAGAGACACACAGGCAAGGCGATCACCCGCTGTATCACATAAGCAGCACCGTTGCAAACGCGGTGAACAACTTATGCCATGAGGTGTACACAACAGCCCAGTAGTGTCCGAGGCTCCAAGCATTGAGTTAATGGTTCTTGTGTGGGGTACACACCTTGCAATGGCTGGTAGACTACATTTGAGTGACTGACTGTGGGCGAATAATTGGGTCTGAATTGGGCCGATCGCAAGTGGAAGTGGCGCAGAAATTCAATGTGAACAAAAGTGTTGTGTCGAGGCTGTGGAGTCGCTTCCAAAATGGAGGACGTCGGCCGTCGAGGACCGATTTCTTACAATTTCTGCCAAATGTAACCGTCAAGCTTCATACTCACGACTGGCCAATGAGTTGTTTCAGGCTACAGGACAACGCGTGAGTCGTGAAACTGTTCGTCGGCGGCTCAATAGAGCAGGACTGTATGCAAGAAGGCCTGTTTTGTGTGTGCCATTGAAACTGGAGCACAAACGTGCGTGTTACAAGTGGTGTCAGGAACATGTTGCATGGGGGGAACACTAGTGGGCGCGTGTCATTTTCTCCGATGGGTCTATATTCAGCCTGTCGTCAGATTCAGGTCGGGATTTAGTGTGGAGAGAGCCAGGAACACGCTATCATCCAAACTTCATTGCTAAAAGGCCGTCCTATGGCGGTGCTTCCATTATGGTAAGGGGTGGAATTATGCTGGATGGGAAAACAGACCTCCATATTGTGCAACATGGCTCTTTGACAGCACAACGGTACCGTGATAAAATTCTCAACACACATGTGCGCAATTTCCGAGGAGCAGTTGGTCCAGACTTTCTATTCATGGATGACAATGCCCGCCCACAATGCCCGTGCACATCTTGTGTCCGAGTATCTGGAGAGCAAAGACATTACGCTTATTGCATGGCCTGTATATTCGCCGGACTTGTTTCCCATCGAACATGTGTGGATGCTCTTGGACGGCGAACAGCGCAGCACAGTCTAGCATCACGCACTCTCCCTTACCTGCAAACAGCTCTCCTCGAGGAGGGGCGCCATCTGCTGCAAGACTTGATCAACACTCTGATTTGCAGCATGGAGGCCAGATGCGTGCCTGTATAGCTGTTCGTGGTGGTCACACGCAATATTGACTGCCTATGCCCTCGCACAATCCAGCTTCACCTGTTGAGGTATCATTGTGCTGAACTTTTTGGTCACTCTGAAAATCCTAACTGTATTGTTCGTTTTCATTTGTGTTGCATTATGCATTTGGACCGTCTGTTTGTTCATTATACTTGCTGCAGTGATCGTGTCGTTTTATTTTCTGCCAATTCTTCGAGTTGCTTAAGTTTTGAGAGCAGTGTAGTAGTAGAAGTAGAAGTAGCTTATATTCAGTAGAATTAATTCCTAAACAGTATATGGAAATGCCTGTGGGAAGAACCACAAATTTTAAGAAATGTCCGAACGACTAATTCAGAGGGAAGTTAATGGCAGTTAATAAATGTACACTAAGAAAGTCTCAATTGAAACACTTTTACATTAATATAGATATAAAGTGTCTCCAGTTTGAGAAAGTATAGAGTGGAAAATAAATTCAGTTTATCAAGTAATTTTATTTTCTAAACAGGAGGTAATTGGTGGTCAGAAGTGTCATCAAACTCAACCGTCCACTCCTGGTGGAAAGCCTCTTGCGTAAGAATGCTAAGCCGTCTGACAAAGGTCGGAATCCAACATTGCACAAGTAGAAAAGTAGCAATCAAAAAGCAATAAAATAAAGAAATCTACAGACAAACAGACCCTTGTGAATAATGCCCAATCATATTTAGGGCAAGTTTCTCCTGCATATCCTCCCTGTGTCCCACCGTACACAATGTATCCCTACTATGTATAACCCCTTCTTCTTCATATGAATTCCACCAATAACCCAATGGATGAACCACCGCAAACTTCTTACGTCACCACGGACGAACAAAATACGATACTGAAACTTTCAGCTTCTGCAGCATCTTCAACACCATGTAACTACTGCTCCAATTACCATTTCGCTACCATTCCACCTTGATGGTCAACTAGCTTTTGTGCAAGGTTCGTTGGTTAGCATAAAGAAACGCTTTCTGGTTGACAATGGCTGTGACTCATCAAATCTGCCCTGTACAGCCCTAAGGCGTTTTGTGTATTCTATCCCATTGTACACCACCCTTTATGGGATAAGAGATAAGCTGATGCACCTCACGCATACTGCTTATTTTAAAATCAACTTAGCGAAATATCGTTTAGTGTTTCTTTAGGCCAATTACTATCCCAAAATTCCCTATAAGTTTCGACAATAACTTTCTTAGAGCCCATCAGGCAGTTATCTATTACCAACCTAATACATTAACTCTTTGTTATTTTGGGTTTAGTCCTCAGGCACAAGTAAGTTTCCGACTGAAGTATCAATGCAGGTACAGACAAAATGTTTCCATATTTTGTTTTGGTATGTAAACAAACAACTATAGCCCATCACCATTCTGGGACTTTGGAAATCGCGTTAGTTGTCAATTTTAGCTCTGTTCACATCATAGCCTATTAACAGGAGTCCCAGGCATTACTTTATTGCTCATACTGTAGCCAGCACAGATAATTTCGCTATTCTTATAGTAAATTTGGAATCAAAGCTCAAACATTTTCATAAGGGAACATTTTTGGCTATTCCTGAAACGCTGCAAGTAAATACAATGAGGGAGTTTTTACTTCCACAGCGAAGCAGGTGCGTGAGAGAACAAAACAAAGGTTTTTCTAAGATTGCGCATTTAAAGGAATGATTGTTGTTTTCATCTTATGAAGGATAAGTTTGGATGTAACTACGCTGTACTCCACCCCATTAATTTCGAGCTGCTTTCAATTTTGTACATTTTTTTATAACACCAGAATTAATTTAAGAGAATTTAAAAGTTTAGTAGTATTTGCATCATGTCAAAAAAGTTAAATTTAAATACACTTTAATATACTCGTGTTTTAATTAATCTGTTAGTGTTTAAAATATATCTTGTAGTGTATGCATTAGTGCTGTCGATTTAACTCCGTTTTAAGGACTTTGATTGAATCTTTAATACGAGAATAAGCTATTGAGAGTCAGTTTTTGATTTAGAAATTAGCTATTTGAACATCTTTAAAATAATAGCAAATCATAATTTGTTTTAGTAATATTTTCTCAGTCTCTAGCAAGATATTCTTCTTGGTTATATGAATTTCTTAAAGAATAACTCCCGTTTATTCACACATGTTATATACTCTATTATTCCACTCCGAGTAAGCGAATATAAAAAAACTCAATTATTGTAAGAACAGTATTGCAGATGAACATGGAAACCTTAAAAGTAGGGAATGTTTATTACTGAAATCCTAATAAAAATTTCAACAATTATCAAGGTACATTACTGTTTACTACAGTTCACAAGGAACACATACATTAAAATATAAGTTTATATAATAACATGCTACTAAGTAACTTGGCAAATAACAATTCATTGTGATTTCTTTAAAAGAGACAAAAAGCGGGCACTCTTATACATTCGCATTAAGAATGGAGGTTAATTTCTATTATTTGTTACGAAATCTAATACATAATGTACATTCACTTAATTGGTTGAAACGAGTTTAATGAGAAATATTATGTTTTTGGTTACAAATGTATAAAAGCAGGGGCTTTCTTCTCGTAGCGCACAGAAAGCTTTCCCATAACTGAACATTGGCATACTGCAGAATTGAAAAATTTTCTTTGTAGTAACATGTCAAAGTTTGTTGAATCTATTTTGTACAATGTCTCAAGTAACATAACGAGCAAAGTGTTTCTTTTGCGCTTGTTGTTAACTGAGTTGTTATTTCAAAAATTTTCTTTTTCATCAAATGTTCATCTATAGGAATAAAGCCTTATGAAATGCTACAAACTTTTCTGGTATGGATTAATGCCATTAAAAATTTGCATATTAATATACATTTCATTTAAATGCGTAGGGATATAATTAATCACAAATACTGATTTGACGCACCAAAAGAACAGGATAGTTTTTAGCTAATCTTGAATTATTTGCTTAATACGACTGGCAACAGTAAAATGTGATATATCTAGAATTTTGAAAGATTTATCTGCATTTGTGTTTACTATATTTGAATGGCATTATGAAGCACAAGCATTACTCTTACACTGCTCACTTGGCACTATTTTCAATTATCTGAAGGGGTTGTCTCCTTTGCTGTTTGTGCCTATTGCATCATTGTATGTTTTATTGTGCAGTATCTTACTTTGTGTATAAACCCTTAAGGCAAGAGAATTACATTAAAACTGAATACAGTGATTTTTATAACCCTTTGAAACTTACAACATCTAGAGATTGACAACTATTTCTGACATGGTAAAAATAACAGAGTACGTGATATTACGATAATTCAATCCATTGCAATAAAATTGATGTAACTAAACACAACATAATAAAGAAGAATATATTAATATATTGTTATCAGATGTTCCATGTTATTACAATTTCCAGAGTCATTATAAACAGTTGCCAAGTACGTTAAATTGTAGGCCAAGACAAAGTATATTTATTGGTATTTTAGAAATTCCCCAATTTCTTCTATTTCAACACCACAGTGAAGTACAAAATAAACAAATGAGTTTCGTTTCTGTGTAAAACAACGGTCGACATGCAAACTATGGAAATTCAATACTCAAACCTGAAGTAGTATATCTATACTAGTAATAGTTTCACAAGAACAAATATATAATATTTTCTTTTGCCCTCAATTCATATCAGAAAGACAATACCCGCTTCATCTTACGATTATTCTTCTATAACGATGAATATTGAAGCTAAAAATCGTTAATTTGGACTAATTTAGAAATTTCATGCAATAAGGGCGTAAGCCTAAAATATGCATTTTGAGAGAAATGATGTTCTATATTTAAATAGTATTTTCTTTCATAAAACAATATAATATGCAGCATTTTATTCCTCTTGTTGATAAAGCGCATGTTAATGAAAACAAACATATTTTCTTTTACTTTATACTTAGCTTCCTATTTAGAAGAATTTGGTGTACAAATCAAGTGGTGGTATACACTCTTGTTGCATCAAACTACTAGCTCGAAAATCATTCTCATAATTTTGAAGCTATTTACAGAGTTGCTCTTTAATAAACTCTTAGAAACAAAAGTAAGATTTTATGAGAAAATATAACAAGAGAGCAAAACAAGAAAATTAGTTAAAATGTTTGTCAGTTTTATGTTTTTTAGTTACCCTCACCATCACGAAGAAGGTCTCATTTAGAGAATTTCCACTACGATTTGCAGAAATCTCTGACAAAATAGGTTCATACCATGTTTTATCACTGTCTGGCACAAACCATCAAAGTCTTCTAATATCAGATAACTTCGAAGCTCTTACCCTTGGTTTCGTTACTCGTGTCAATAATAGCATTTTGTTTCCAGTAAAAAGTTTCTTGATTTATTGGAACGGCATATAAAATGACAAATAGCTACTTGATGGTAAAATTGCATCGCTGGTAGACCACTCCAGTCTGATATATGATTTGAATTTCATCAAAACTTGGCTCTTAAGCTTCGAGTAGAAGTAGTCCATGAAATGATTCTTCTAGTTTCTTAAAAAAACTGCACACTGCACTGACATCAATGACTTGCCATAGATATATCATATTCTTAATCACTATTTCTCCTGCTTCTTCTTTTCTGTCTTTTATCTGTATATTCACTACTTAGGTCACTTATATTAGGAATTAGTACGGTACTCAACTGTACTCAACTGATTTGTGGTGCTTAGAGGAAAATGAATTGGTTTCGGTGGAATCGAAATAGAGTTGCCAACTCGTAAACGATGTTTCCATCCTACTCTGGCTGGCATTTCCCTTAATATAAATATCTGCCGTGACGTCTAAAATCTAGATATTCAATTGAAATTTTGGCAGGAGATTAAACAAGGATGATAGAACAACTTATGATTTTGACGCAAAAGGGCCGTAAGATCGGTTATGCACTTACTACATCACACTCTTCAATTCCAATGTGAATTGATGGTTAGGACAGGGTACAAGAGGTACAGTTTTAAAGCTGAACCCATTGAAAGAACTGCATGTCAATATCTGTTATCGCTTTTCCTCTGCGGAAATCAACATTCAAACAGAAATCAGAAATATGTTGAATGTACTCATTTAAAAGTTGTTGCTTACTTTTGGTTTCCAACTTATGTTGAGGGTTATAAGAAGGATTGTCTGGAATGCGGAACTGGAAATAATGTGTTAGTAATCAAATAAATATAAAAAGAAACCAAGGATTGGAAAAGAATAATGCAGTGGAAGAGTTCCTGATAGAGTTCTTGTCAACGTTATTTAATAGGTATACAAAAGAAATAAAACCTTCGGAATGATAAAGAGTTTTTGTAGAAAGTAGAATTGTTAGTTGTCTACAGCTTACAGATAATTTGTAGCTGGTGCGGAATTAGTAAATTAAGTTATTCAGACATTAAAAAATTGAAAGATGCTGCTAAGATTATGTAACGATAATATTTGTAGAATAATGAAAAACATGGGAATTCGAATGAAATTATCAGTATCAAATATAGAAGTAGGAGAAGAGAAAATAGAAGAACGGGTTTATAGTAAGTGAGAGTATGTAAATTAGAGATGTGAATTGAAGGAAAGAGTATTAATAAACATATTTATGATAAACAAAATTCTACTTTGTTTGACCTTGATTGAAGATAAAGACATATAAAGTGAAGATTTAGTGTATTATGCAATGTGGAGCTGAAATACTAACATTAGAAATATGACCTCAAAGGACTGGAAACTGTCATACTAGGTGTATATGGAGAAGGATAAACATAATTCAGTGGTTCGAAAGGAAAACGAATAAGATGTTGTTTCAAAGGGGAGAACAGGTTTTAAAGGTTTCTGAAATTAGAAAGGGGTAATTTAACCGAACACTGAGTAAAAAAACTTTATTCGTGTGGAATGTGTTAATATTGTGGTTTAGAACAATGGGATAAGGCGAAGCAGTATGTAGTTGGTCGACGATTTCATTGAAGAAAACTCGCATGTGATTAGGAAGAGATTACTTTTAGGTTTTGATGTACGAAAGCTTATCCATCATCTGCATGACCTGATAAATGTGGCAAAATACGTATGATGAAGAAAATAATAATGACCAACTAATATTAAAAATGCATATTGTAATGCTGCTTGAAACCATCAAACAACAAAATTATTCTTCAAAGGCCATTATCCATTCATTTAAAATATAAAAAATGTATCAATTTTCTTAGCGTACACATACATATGTAACAAATGTTTAACTCGTGTTTTCTTCTTCTTACAAGTGTATCACTATTCTTTGGTTTTCTGTTGTATGAAGTGTGTTTCGTCAAATGATTATAATGTTAGCATAATTTGCATTTTCTAATAAGGATCACATTTTCTTATTTCTGGATGAGTTATAATCAGCAAACGTTCTTATATTGCCCAACAGATTGACTGTTCATCGAGATAAATAACAATATCGTGGGGACTCGAGTATTTCAGAATCTTTAGCTTCAATTCACCAACATCTTACATACTAATTACAACTGCAAGCAAATGAAAATATAAAATTATGAAGTGTTTATATATTACACTTCATATATTACAAGAATCTGCAGCAAACAATTCTGCTTACAAACAATTGTATAGTTTAAAGTTTCCTTAGCATGCTTTAGGAAATTTTATGATTTGTTTTTAAGGAATACAAAATCTTACAAATCATAATGTTTTAAACTGCATAACATTTTCATTTCTAATCTAATTTTGAGTGTTCAATATCACTACACATAAGATAATTTCTGAATTTTAGTGTCTATGTTATTAAGGTGTACCATCCCATTTTCACTAAGATAAAAAGTATATTTAAAATCGCAAAACGTCACAAAACATTGAAACAATAGGAATGTACATGAAAATTTAATAAATAACAATATATACTTAAGGATACATGGATTGTCCGTTAGAAGTTCATTCGAACATTGTAATGCATACATTGACCTTTCTACATGGTTGAAATGTGAATAAAACTCTCCTATACTACTTCTTTTGCATAATTTTCTTGACTGGCGATAGTTTAGTTGTATATCACAAGCCTCAATGTTCCCCATTTTTGGTATACTCGAGATATAAATTTATTATATACAGGTATATTCTCCTTACTGCTACTTCTAAAATCAAATAATTTAACTCAGTTATAAGTCAATTTATACTCGATTTTCATCACTCATAAAATACTTAATTTATAACTGGTAAGAAGTTTATTCTTACAAACATATCAAATGTACAAGTTAGATGTACAAGTGCTATTGTCAAAACAAGAAACCAAGTAATTGTACTTTATGAAATAATAATGCTTTTCTAAATCATGTTCAGTATATAATTCTAAAATTGGCCATTAACATGTAAAAAATAGAAGCGCTGTTATGAATGTTTTAAAGAGTAAATTGTATCTTACTTGCGAGTTCAGGGGTAACAAATAAAAATCAAAAAATATTCGACGAGTCCTGTCATTGTGTGAATAGTGAATTAAATTCTAAATAATATAATGGTTAAACTACGATGCCTCTGTGTAGTTTATACTTATTATTAAAAACAAAGGTATCATTAGTACTATTCAATCCAATCTGTCAGCAGTAACCAAGGTATTAATGTCATTAAGTATTTTTATGATAATTGTTAATTTATTCATAGGTGCAGTGCAAGTACTTTCTCCTATGTCTTGGTTATAAGGGCGCAGGTCTTTATCTTTCAGCACTCAAACATATTATGCCTATTTCTTGGGTTCAATAATAATCGTAAATATTGGTCTAATGAACAAATGGTAGACCATTTCAATAATGCTCATAATGCTGATTCCAAAAAATAAAGCGATTGTATTAGCAACACCAACTGAAAAAAGAAAAGAAAATTGAATTTAATAGTCAACATCGCCTATAATTTCATAGTATAACGTTTTGCAAAACATATTTCTAATATTGCATGAAAAAATAAACATATTGAAACGAGCCCATGATGGGAAATGTACATTTAAACAAACTTATGCTAATTTTCAAAACAAGGGCTGCATGTAGGTAATTCCTAATATTGCTTCGATCATCAGATGCTTTTATGGTACTAGAATCTACTCTATAAAATGAAATTTAATCCTTGAGTTTTACGTCCGCGGTTATGCCAGTTAGGCTAAAGGAGACAGTGATGATGAGTAATGAATGAAATGGTGGAGTGAAGAAAGTGGGAGGAAACGGGAGAACCCCCGATAAAACGCACACACACTGTTTTTGTCCAACACAAAGTTCAGTTGGCGGAGGCTGGGATCGAATCCCGGACTCCAAGCACCGGAGGTGAACGCTCTCCCACTGAGCAACCGCAGCCCTATGTGTATAGATTTCAAATCCCTGCCCATAGCCAGCACTAGTTTTCTCTTGACAATTAAAAAATAGTGATCACTGTCATCAAAACCTCTAAAAGTGATATTTTAAATTTTAAAAAACAATAATTTTTAGATAAGCGTTTCTTTAGATGAAAGGAGAATTTTTCTTTTGATATTGGTATATATATAATCAGGATTACGATTTAGAAAAAGGAAAATTAGAAACAAGGCATGTTACAGTTTAGATCTTTCTAAATTAAAGTTTACAATACATCAAAAAAGGTACTTTCAATTGGATATGGTTTTCAACGAAATGGTGTCAAATACAATTTTAATGGAACTTTGCACTTACTTTTAGTTAATTAATTATTAATGTTGCATGTACAATTCATTCTTTCTATTTTGACAAGTGTAAATGAGTAAAGCAGATTAAATATGCAAAACTGTTACGGTTAATGTATAATCTCGGTAATTGTAATGGTGATGTTAATGTGTATGATATTATATTCTCAGTATTAGTCGATAACATTTCAATACTATTATTGCTGTATCATTACTGTTATCATTTCCCCTTTTACAATAATATATCGTTAACAGTAATAATCTTATAAGCTAACCGTTGTCACCTGACATTAGTGCGATATTTTAAACTCGCTGAAATAACCACATTAATGTTCACTCCATTAAAAATAGAATAACAGACCCATTTAGAACATCTTACAGTCTCTCAAACAGTTCATTGTGATCATGGTTGGAAACGGATTTAATAATGATTAGTTTAAAAATAAAAAATGACACAAAAATGGAATAATGAATAGAACAGGTGATAGATAAAGTTATATCTGCAGAATATGTCGAACACGTAATACATGTAGGATTGTATCCAGAGCAAATGTAAGTACTCACTGAAATATTCAGTCATTAGTTTAAATAAAAGTATTAAAACTTTAGCAGTAAAAAACCTTACGAGATATTGTGCTTCAAGAAATGAATATAATTAAAAGAATATTTACGTCCTTATTTCTTAGCAAAACTCTTTATGTGTCCTGAAGTAAGCTTAGATTTAGGTAGCTATTTGAATTATATTTTGCTCTTATAAAATATAATTCTCCATTCAAAGCAGTAGCATTTCACTTATTGAGTTAGTCCTCTTAATTTCATTTTAGCTAGCGCAAGCACCTACCAAGACATTATTCGACGTGTTCTGAAAGATATACGGCAGTAATAAAGATTGTCTCGAATCAGCTTCAGAACATAGTGGTATCAGAGGAATTAATTATCAAGAAATTCGGTAACATTTACTTAACAGTTTATTTAAGCAGATCAACAAGAAACACATCTCTTATTTGAATTGTGGATTTCTATACATTGTAAAATTGCTCTCCGAGTGTGAATGTAGAACATAATCAAAATAAGTTATGGAACAGAAACTCAACGTTAAAAATCAACTACGTATTGGAAGGTGCATCTGAGTAGTACCTATGTAGATATCTAAGTAGAGCTTGATTATGGTAACCTCTAGGTCTTCTCAATACACATTTGCAATGTCAGTATGTTACATGATTAACCAATGATATTTTGGCAGAACAACATCAGATGCTCACATGGAATATCTGTATTGGATACTGTTAAATGGATAACCCTGATGTATGCCGAAAGAAGATATCCTGATATTAGTATTCGCAGATTGCACAGGCATCTATGGGTTCATAATTGGACGTGGGCAACACGGTAATCGAACTCGTGCTAAGGAAGACAAAGGGCAAGCAAGATATATAATGTATTGCTTGAATTTTAGATAACCATCTTGAGTGCGAACATGGCGATCGTGAAAGCTTACATGATATCAATTCTATTATTTACGTTTATTTACACTCCTTACTTAAAAAGAAGCGTCACTGCTTAACAGTAATTTTTAATGCTTCTTCTGAAATAATTAACGAGTATTTTCTAGTGGAAAGAATTCAGCGTAACTAGTCCGACAAAAAAAGCTGAATTATGTTTCTGCTCCCATACAGAATGGCGGCAGGACCAAGAGCGTTAGGAATATTCGGTTTTAGTACAGCATGGTCATTCCATACTGTTTCATCAGTAGCCACGGCTTGAATGTTAATGTGAAATCTCTCTGATTCTCAACGACTACACCAATATCATATATGAAGGTACATTAAAAGCGATTTTGCCTACAATGAGCAATATTTCTTATCAATCATAAAATGAAACGCTCTGGTCAAATTAGTTGGACAAGGCTCTAGTGTTGCAACCTTCAGATTGGATAAATTATCTGTTATATACGAAATAAGTTCATATATATATATATATATAATGTAATATCAACTTGACAAATTGCAACTAAGGACATTAACCCTAGGAATACCAACGTGGGTTCTCAGACACCCATAAATTATTTCTGTTACATTTGCAACAGTTCTAATTGCATTAAAAATCTAAAAAAATGGTATTGTCAAGCTTGGCCCCATTCATGGTAAAACGTACTTGGTTAGATTTTGTGTTTTACTTTTTCTATTTAAAAATAAAGAAAGTGCTGTGGGTCTCAGAGGCCCCCCTTGGCAGTACTAAGGGGATATTCACCGCATACGCTGTGATATTCCAGTGCTTTAGTTATTTGTTTTATTTTCCTTTGAAATGATTTTGGTACAACATGTAATGACACTCTGAGGTATTATTCTGCTGCAGTGTTGCCAACTACAAATTATAAAAATAGTATCTACATTTTTCTGATTATTCCTTTTTGACACTTAAATGTTTTATATTCTATTAGATTATTTCTTCAAACCTGCTAATACCTTAATATGACTTATTATATTATAATCACACGCGCATACATACATAAATACATACAAACAAACAAACACACACACACACACACATACATATATATATTGATAAATAGATAGGTAGATAGATACATAGATAGATAGATGCATATAAATATACAGACCTTTTAGCAAAATTTCAATAGTGATGGGAAAGAACTATGCTGCAGTACCTCTGTTGTTATGAAGTATTTTTATCATAAAATATACAAACTGCAGCCTGTAACGCTGACTGAAGACGTATATTTCATAGGAAATTGGCAGTTCCTTATTATGTGACTATGACGATATATTGGAATCTGCAGCAGCATTGGAACAATGACAAATCATAACATTCGCCAAAGTTAACTTGAGAAAGAACTTTAAGAACTTTTAAATGAATCTGACATATAAGGTAATGAGTTCGAATGTACCAAGGTGTAAACAACCCAGTCAAAGTTTGAAGCAAAAGAGAGTGAATCGATTATATTATCTGATAATGCAAATGAAACAAATGGAAACAGTCTTACAAGTCTTGCAATGAATTATTTGTAATATTCATGATATGGTCGTGGTGTTAGGGTACAAAACTGACATACAAGTCGTAGCTTGTTTGCTTATGTTTTACATGTAGATTCCATAGGTGCATAAACCAGACATTGTACTACTAGAGAAAATGTAACTTATGCTGTGCTGACAATACTGCCTCTCTGGTGACATCCACTATAGTG
Organism: Thermobia domestica; assembly: GCF_964235325.1. Lineage (NCBI taxonomy): Eukaryota > Metazoa > Arthropoda > Insecta > Zygentoma > Lepismatidae > Thermobia > Thermobia domestica. The sequence continues at coordinate 19,242,642 of NC_137457.1, forward strand.
TCCAATAAACGTCCAAAACACAGTCTATATTTTCGCGGAAATAAATTTTGAAAGAATTTCACTATTCCAAGGATAACCGTGATGGAATTATAAAGGATTAATTCTGAATCCATCGAAGTACTGAAGTATATCCCATTCTTTCCCATTCTAGCCCAATTTACTGCATCACCACCGAAATGGTTTTAGAAACCGCCTTTGTAGGCATACAACACCGTACTAAGTTTTTATGGATCTATTTGATAGTTTTTCGACACAGAAAAATAAAATAAATATGACATAAAAATGGTAACTAAGATAAATAAAAATGGTACCTTAAACAATTACACACATATAGTTGACAACACTGTACATAGAAACCCAGTAATAATAAAGAATAAAAATATATGATGTCTTCAACCATTGAAACCTGGAAACATGGAAAATAAACTGTCTTACATTTCTGTCAATATCAATCTTAGTTTGTGCAGTTATGCGATTATTAAACGTCAGTACACAGATACCACAAGATCAGAATATTGTGGCGAATGACATTAAACTGGTTTCATGTTTTACAGTGAGGAGAATATAATTTATATTACTCTACACTTATTTTTTAGTTTACCTTATACAAAACTGAACAGTAAGTTGAAACAAAGTGGAGGATGGTAAGGTGAAAAATGATCATATATCATGCTACCAGCCAAGATTTGGTCATTTTTATTATTTTCGGAACGGTATCATTATTTCAGCTTATTAGCAGATATGTTGGTTTAAATTGACGAATTATATTTATGTCTTGAATGTCGTGTCTGACACTAATCATGAACTAGAGCTGCTGAATTATTCCCTTGAGTTTCTTTGATCCACGAATGGTAGCTATACGGGAAGTCTGAATTAGAATATACTACTCTCAACTTCCTGAAAATTACCTGAGGCTGGATTCCATCATACCCTAGGGGTACGCTGTCAACAAACTTGGAATAGTATATACAGAGGAAGATATACATATTTTACTTTCGTTATATGTGCACCACAAAACCAAGAGGAATAAATATTTTTCTTTGAAAGTCAGATGCCACCCATTTTATTTAAACTCATGTTTGGACTATACTTCGTTTTGAAGATATAGTGATTCTTAGTACAGAATTTGGCGTCATGCTTATTAAGCCAAGGATGTTATAAAATATATTATTTCCTTATATGTATCTTCATCCCACTAACTCAATGAAGCCGAAAAACTACCGACCATTTGACAAGGCGCATAGTATGATTTGCTACTTTGGTTCCCGCCATGAATGTTTGGTGAAAACAATGCTAACTTTTTGGTAGGAACGAATATTGTAGGGTGACAAAACTATGACGAATGGCTTCACTATTTTGTTGAATAGACAAGCCCACAATTTTTCCCAGCAATAAAAAGCTCTCTAGCAATTATCCGACATTTGAAATTGTTCTGCATCTAGCGTGTATCCAAGTAGAGGTGTTTCTATTAAATTGAGACTTACATTCACATTCGACGTGTTATCTGATGAGATCCTAACTACCTACTTTCAGTTTAATTCCTACGCCAGCATTCTGATGGGTTTCCATACTGAGATCTGAATATCCTATACTCACATAAATGTGGTTATATGAATTCAATTAGGATCCAACGATGTATACCAGAGACACGTCAATAAATTTCGAGCGCAAAATTTAAAGACCTTAATATTCTAAGGTGGTCTTTACAAAATACTTATATATTCGTGCATTTTGGCCACATTTACAGAAAAAAATTGTTTGATCATGTTTGCCTTCTTAAATGATGTTATCCGCTTAAAGCCATCAGTTTAAACTGAAGTGTGCCTTTTCCAAAATGCAGCTATCTGCTAGCAATAACCTTCAAAAAAGCATTCAGAATTCTATTTAATACGGAATGTTTGAGTTCTTTATCGTTGACTATGGATGAAGAAATCATTTTCGAATTCCATTTTGCAGAATTGAGTTAAAAATCTGATTACACCCTGGGATCTGGCATGATCCGGTTATCAAGATGAAGGTAATAATGCTGTATGACAATATGGTACTGTTAATTCTCGAACAAAACAATCTAGAGACCTATTGTAAGCATTAACCCTATTTATCCACTGTTAACAATACATATTACCCAATGCCGTGCGTAGGTATTCTTGAGTTCGTGGAATAAATCACCCTTCCTGAATGTTGATCGTTTAGTCCACTTAAAACACAGTTATGGTATGCAGTAAATAATGAGGCGTAGAACTATTCATATCCACGGGTATCATTTTCACTGACTTTCTGTAACGTCCCAGTAATGAATAAATCTTGCTCTTAAATGTATTTCCACCTATCAGCATTTCCTGGGCAATAGTGTTTCTTATTCCATTTATTTCCGTGCATTATTAACTAACTAAAAGATAAACTAAATATATGTGCTACAGGAGCTGAAGGTCCAATAAAGTTTTTATACAATTGATGTTAGTAGTCGTTTGTATTCATTGCTGTGTGATATGATATTTCTCTAAAATTTGCATCTATTTCTACGACGTTGGCTTTGGCTACTTGGTTTCTATAGTAAATTGTGAACACATAACTTACTTTTTTATCTACAATTAGCGGAGACGGGAAACCTACACTTAATGATCCTAATAATGTTACATATAGGGCAGAATTGTGAGTTTCTTAATAGGAAGTTTCATTCATTACTCTTCGCTATAGTCCAAATGATATTCGAATTGTTATATTATCAAATAATTTCATTATGTGTTATCTCCTCAAAGTAAGTGTCTAGGTTTCTTATAAAGAAACTACGATACGCTCCAATTCACTACGGCTAGGAAAATGCAGGTTACTGTACCATGCATTACTATTTATGATCGTATTCTTTATATCGGTATACACAAATGATGCCATGATGTTCATTCTTTCAATTATTTCCTGCATGACATGCATACTATATAATATTTTCAAGTATTTGCTGTAGCGGCCAAGTTCTATGATTTGAAATCTTTCACTCTTTGGGAATTATAAGCTTTTGTGTTAGTAGGATGAACTTCGTACAACAATATTTAAACAAATGTAAGTCTACACGATAAGGATGAAACAAAATAATATGTTTTTATATTGACGTATGTATGTATTCTGGGATTACTATTACCGGGACTTTTGACTACTATTTTCTTCTTTTAAATTTAGTATGATCATTTCCAGAAACAGTCATTCTTATTGCTATTGATATTTTCTAACAGTGTAAAGGTAAGATTATGATTTCCGGTGGAAATATTAAAATGTTGTTTGGAGTTTATCTTTAGATTACAAGGATTAGTCCATGTTTGTTTACTTCTATCAAAAGAGGGAAGGTATTTTGGTGTTTGCTCTACATTTTCTGTATGTTTGTACTTCTGAGGTTAAGGTTCGAAGGTTATAATGTAGGATACAGGATTTTCTAATTATATGAATATTGTGAGAAATTAAGTAAACTTTAACAACAAAGTATAAGACATCATTCTGGTTTTGAAATCAGCTATACTTTGTGAATATGGTGCCATAATATCCTAAGTAAATTTCTCTAGAGTTTGCCCTGTCCTATGCACAATGCGCAGACTATTTGCAGGCTTTGTTAAAACACTTTTCTTACGTATTTTTCTATCGTTCTGTAGTACAGAGTATATTTTTATGTAATCCTGTGTATGTAACTTCATTATGAAAATTAAAGTTAACATAATAAACAGTATTAACCAATTCACCCATAGTAGTATTAAATGTTTGATGCCTAGTGTGCACGATTAGTAGTGAGTGATTTATATCCGTCATTATTTTAAACTTTGAAATATTGCTCTGTTGTGGAATATTTAATAGTACATTACTGATTTTGAATTTGTAAAATTATTCCAAATTTTAAAGGTGGTGGAAATGAAAATGTTCAATGTTTAAAATATATACTTACTAAAGATATCCAGAAAATCATGTACAACCTTCATATTGATATTACTTTTAGACGGGACAAATTTTACTCGATACACATAATATTTCTGGTCAGGAAGAAACCTAAAAATAGTACAAGAAATAACACAATATTAGCTGGCATCCTTGATTAAAATTCCTAAATTTAATGATTATGTGCTTATAATTTAATTCGTTTTATGTTTCATTTAACTACAAAGTGTTGTATCACAATTATCACTTTCATTCCATGTATATTATTAAGTTACAGTAATCTATAACCACATTCCTGTTATATGTGTTATTTTCTCTATGACTATTGAAGGTAACAGGATGAAAAGTCCATTTTAGTATATTCTTATACTCTAGTAAATCATCTCGAGTATATGTTTGGAGAAAATTAATTAGGAACTATTTCCTTTCAATCTTCCTAGCGAACAAGACGAAGCATTTTTTGATTCTAATTCTACTTTTCCTAGCAACACTTATAGAGCAGATGGACAGAGACCAGTGAGCAATAGTGTTATTTGGAGTGTCAAGTTGATAGATCTCTGATTACGTGCATGTGGCTGGAACTAAACATTTTACTTAAAAACTATGAGTTTTGTTTTCGACATTGAACTTGCTTATCTTGAGCGTTTAAATCACATATTCTCAACCCTTCGGGAATTTATGGGTTTTTAGAACAAAGCATCACCTACCCTGAAAAACCACTATCTCAAATTCAAGTTGACATCTATAAGAAAAATACTAACCTATTCTTATTATACTTTCTGTAGAACATTGTATACGCCGAAAATTTCATACTTAGGTTTTATTAAACTACTATGTTCTTTAAACTAGTAACACTAAGACTTTAGGAGTAAATTGCATTTCAAAAACATTATGGATTGTAGAAGAATATCAATATACAGCAATATGTTTGCCGGAATATTGTGCTTTGTGGTGGAATCCCTTCTTTTAGCATTTCAAATGAAGTGTTGAAAAGGAGGAAGTGCGAAAACATGAAACTTTATAACTTAACTATGTTCAAAAGAATATTTAATGGAAAATCGTTATTTTTTTAGAACTATTTGTTTCATGTTATAACTTAATTCAAAATTTTAGTGTGCTTTCTTTCTTTTTTAATAACTGAAATTGTTAGTAAGTCTTCCTCTTCCACGGGATGAATTTTTGTATTTATTTGTGATTGGAATTTCTTCCGACTCCTATTAGATCGGGTTTGTAAATTATTATTTATTTATTATTGAACATGCTTAAGTATTCATATTAATATTAACATTAAAGGTGATAATATATACCATTTGGGAGTCTAATTGAGCAGCTGTTAGTAATGTTATCATAAATGATAAAATCAAAAGTTTACTTAAAATAAAAGAAATATAAATGATTTTTATTTTAGGACTGCAATCTGAATTATAATAAAACTATAAATATTTTATTTGTGGTATGAAGATATAATAGGTATGATATAATAGTGATCTAGGTATGAAGACATAATACCTTGATATTAGAATACATGTGATTTCTATTATTTTACCTGTTAAAAACATAACTAACTTTAAAATATACTACAATTATTACAAAAGAACTTACAAGATGCAAATAAATCAGCTAGTTAAATAAGAAACTAAAATTGCGTATTTATAAGAAAAGATTTTTCTGGAAGTGGATGAGATACGCAGTCCCATTTTAAGCAAGTCGTGGCTTCTTAAACGTCGCAAAAATTGCTGCATCACCCAGTTCATTCTGGGACAAAACAGGCGTCAATTGACCATTCGATCACTTGGTCACTTGATCATACAAATGAATCATTCATTTGGAACTCGTTAGCAGATAGACTAACTGTACCAATCGGATTTGCAATGCCTTACAGCGAAGTCATTCATTACAAGAACTGGGTAGAAACTTCTGTTAGTGACGACATGTTGAAAGAGTTATACTTATTAAGCAGGATATTTCGTTCAGTGAGCCGCGGTCAACGTTTGATGATAACAACAACAGAGTTGATGGAATAAATAGTTCCACGGCAGGGGTATAATAGCAATAGAAACTTCAGGAAAACCTTACTCAATTACCTGACGAGATGTTTTCCAGCAAATACCTACGAAATTTAAGACAAGTGATAGCATTCTTAACTTGTAAATGCCTCTTAACGCGTATGAATCAGATACTATATGTGCTTTATCTTCTGTATAGCTGAAACGAATTCTTTAGTTGAAGTATTTATTTGAATTGCAACCAATCTTAAAAATTAAAAGTGCACGGCATATACATATTTTTTTTATTTTCAAAGCTATCACAAACCTACCCTGACCTGCGATGGTTACGTATATAAAAAAACAGTCTCATCAACTCAACGTTGAAGTTCAATATGTTACCTTGTATCAACCATTCTCTGACCAGCGGAAATAGTATTCAAAACAAAAAATTAATATTATCTGTCGTGTAGGTGTGTTTCGCAAGCCTAATTGGTATCATTTGTAGGATTGTGGAAGGTTTCGGACTTCAATAAGCATTCATGTGAACTAGGTCTCAGCATCTTCATTCATATGTTAACGGTAAAGCATACACAAGACCATTGACAGCTCATTTCATAATTCATTCCACCATTTCATTCATCACTCATCATCACCGTCTCCTTTAGCCTAACAGGCATAACCGTGGGACGTAAAACTAAAAGATTTCATTCCATTTTCATTTCATAACTGAAGCTGTTTGAATGAACTCGCAGTATAAGAGCATATTTACTGGCAAAATGTATGTGAACGCAGACAAGAATTGGCACTTCTATTATCATTGTTAAAGTTAAGTTTGACATTTTCGAGACATGCGAATCAACTTGGTGTGGTACGAATGAAGACAGTAAGGTACTGTACTTTGAACCGAAAACAGATATGTTTAACTCAGATAAGTGCCTGAACAATCTAGAGGACCAATACAATAAATTAGAATCTCAAAAAATGTAAGTCAAATGCTGTCAGTAAATATGGTAAACTTATCAACCAGAAAAATTAACTACGGAGGGAAATGGAACATTTATCTTCAATATCGCGAACAACAAAATTGTCAACTAAGTACATTTGTTAGATAAAAGTACTGTAACGGATGTGGCACTAACGAAAGAGGCCCTCCTGAAGATATTTTCCAATAAATGCAAATCTTCATCGCAGAACGCGTGGAGTACAAACATATGCTCATGTCGAAAGCATGGACTATAGTGCGTATCAACATGCTCACTATCCAATATCACAGTGGATAATGTTGCAGTGATGATATTCTTGATTCGTGGGCAGTGACATTCTTGACAATGGAATGGAAATATATGCATTACATTCATTATGTGATTAAATGTACTTCAAATTAACGATGTACCCAATCTGAGATTGAAGTCAGACTGCCTACCTATTTATAAATTAGTATTCATGTATGGAAACTAGTATTTTGGTACTTAGTTTCGTTTCATATAACATAATTCATATGACAGTAGCTCTGTCGCATAATTATACATTGAAGAGCGTTCCTTTCTTTCATACTGCAAAATATTAAAAAAAGTGATATTTCACTGAACTTATAACGTTAGGATCATTTATATATATTCAACTGAATGTGCATTGTTACATCTTTGCTTGTATTACGAGAAGAAACAAGAACATTTTGTATCACCTTGTATGTGTGCATAAACCATTGAGTAGAAGGAGATATATGCATAACGGTGCAGTCTACGACATTGAAGCGATTTACTTCTGTTAGCAAACCATTTAGAAAATACTTGTTTAGTTGGCGAGGTAACTTGATTAGTATCAACTGTGTCCATGGACAGGTAATTGGCTAACCTTCGCTGAGAACTGACTTAGACGGTAGCTCGAGTCCCACTTTTGCCTCATCTGTAAGTGTCAAACCCCTCTTTCCTTTTTCTTCAGCCTTCTTGACTTTTTTCAATGATGTTGGCGACCATTTACTATGATAATCCATTTTATTAGACTGTGTGAGTTTTTGTTTATTTTCTGCAAGATTTTTTACTTTCTTCTGTTAAGCCTAAGTGGTGGAAATATCTTATTTGCTTACACTGAGCTGTGCTTTATGGATAGCGTGCCTTTCAAACAGGAAACCACAGACTTCACGATCGTTGATACAGTTTTGGTATTTATAAGCTGGATTAAGTCTTTTAGATAGATACACTCAATAGACACAGATGACCAAAAAAGAAGCAACGGTGATATCTATTATTTTTGGTAGGGCAAAGTTTGTTTCCATGTGCTCTACTACTTCTTTTGCTTACATGGGCTCTTGCAATGCTCGATAACATATGCCCCGTGTATCTCCGTCCTCGATTCTTGTTTGAGACAGCAGTTTTGGACATTATTAGTTTTAGTATCGAACCTTATTCTTTAAATAATGTTATCTGCAAGTCCCGTTGCTCCAGTTCCGCTGCCATCCATCTTCTCGTATCTCAATCTAAGGATTTATATTCTTTTGCACATGATGCTGAAAATCAAGCTTCCTTTATGTACGACTGCGCCATTGTTAAAATCTATTGCAAATACATACAACTGAAATCTTCTATTATTTTATATTTTATTCTTAATATGTGCCTTGAGTATCTTCAGAATCTCTTAAATCTATATCATTAATAAAACTCAGTATCGATAATATCTTCTAATCCTTATCGTACTTGTAAACATTTATAATCTTCCACGTAATCATAAATCACAAAATCAATGTCTCTTCCAACTGTCACTTATCTGCATTCTATTTACACATACGAACTTCCATTTTACTTAGTAACAGTTAGTTTCAAATTCGTAAGCACTTTATACCATTTTCTATTACAACACTAAGTTGTTTCATTTGCCAGAAATTCAGTTAAATACTTTTTTGTAAGGTTTACTAATTTAATTTCAGTTGCCAAACACACTTTTTTTCTGATAAAATCATATAAACTGCTACTATATATAGTTCACGGAAGATATTAAACACGACAGGTTTTCATTTGTAATCACAATCAACTGACTGATTTCAACCAAAGACGTTCTTCGAATCCGGGCTTCCCACACATTTTACATTATCAGCATTTACATTAAAGCATAGGAAAATGTAAATATTAAACACTATGAATGTACGAATGGAGACCCAAAGGAACCGGATTGAAAGACCGCTGCCATTCCTAGGCGTATTAGAAAGTTCTCCTGCTAGGTGGGTATAGTTGAGACCTTCTTAGATCAGTTGGCCAAGCGGCGTGTGCGGAGGAGGTTAATGTTTGATCGTATTATTGTTTTTCTCATCTGTTCTCGTTTGCCGCCTGCGAAATCGTTATCACAGATTCAAAGGAACATGGAGTGTGTTTGCTCCCTACTTGGAAAATCGGAAACGAAAACTTACCAAATGGTTCAACAGGCTTTCAATGATACTATGAACAGCACACAATTTTTTGAGTAGTTTGGGCGCTTTACGTGTGGTGAGATGAGTGTTGAAGGCCATTTACGTTCTAGTTGCTCTTCATCATTACGAAACGACGAAAACATAGAACAAATCTACCCCAAAGTCAGCGAGGATCGTCGTTTCATGATCGATGATATTTCAAAACAGACAGAAATGAGTTGGAGCTCGTGCCAGCTTGAGTTTTTGCAAATGAGACATTTGCCCCTAAGTTTGTTTCTCGCCTACTCACGCAGGATCAAATCATTCGTTTGAATTTGAGCCAGGATTTGAAAAATCAGATTGAAAGTGATCCAAACTTTTTGACCAACATGATGACATTTTCGGAGAATTAAACAAAATTTTAAAGAAATATGTTTCGATGGTGTAGTGGCTGTAAAAAGAACTTCGCAGAGCGCATAAGACGATATAACAGTTTCAGAGTTCCAGAAGTGCTTCAAACTGTCGGAAAGAAGATAGGAGAAATGAATCGCATTTAATGGAGAATATTTTGAAGGAGACTGACATATTTTTGTAAAAAATGTAATAAATTATTTTTTAGAACGAAAATCCGGTTTCTTTTGTGCCCTCCCTCAAAAGTCGCCAATTTTAAATAATGATCGGATTATTATAAATCTCCTTTAAAATTCATTTTTTGTTTAGGTTTAACGTTGATTAGAGACACTAGTTTCAAGTTATACTAACAGTACGCATAATTTATTATCACATCCGATGTATGGAGATATAATTATGTTAAACTCGACTACTATAGTGGCTTTATACAATTTCCGCTATCGGCAGAGGGAATGAAGTTTCTGTCCAGCTTCAGTTTTCAACAAATTAATTAATATATAATACCCTGTAGATTATAAAATTAATCCTTTTGAACCAGAGGAATACTGTTGGAACCATAATTAATAAGAAATAGGTTGCTTATTTCGGATTAACTGAAAACATAAGGCTTATGTAAAATGGAGCAAATTATTAAAATGTTGAATAAATTAAAATATATTTTTCTAAGTTTTATATGGGTTATTTTTGTATCGTAAAAATAGAATAAAATACGATTTCCAGTATTAATATTGGAAACATAACATTGTTCGTTTGAACACTAACAGAAAACTAGTTTTTAATACATCTTGCCATTTCCGTTGTGGTATCTGACGACAAGGGCGTTATAACATATTGTTTAATATTATTTCCTACTTTGCACATGGCAATCTGATTTTTGAGTTTGAGTTTAACGTCCCTTTGAGCAGGGAGGCTAAATGAGACATATGGAAATTTTAAAATAAATATTAATCAACTTAAGTAATGACGTCTCTATTGCAATGTTATCTGAAAACAAATAGTGATCTAACAGATATTGCAATTCTCCATTGTCAGATCTGAAAAAAAAATACGTCGTTTGTCCCCATATCAATTGGCTTATAGAAACAGTAGATCTATTTTTTTTCAAAAATGCAGTATTATTAAAGTTTAACAAAAGAAAAATGTATAAAATCAGAACATATAGGAGTCGGTTCAATAGCAAGCTTTGAATTAAAACGACACTGAAATGTATGTAAAACCAACTTGGAGGCTAATATAATCATTTGGAATGTCATTTTACCGTACTACATGTTTGAATTACTAAATTGAAACCCAAGTTCTCATAAACTATTAAACTTTTTTTGTTGTTAAAATGTAGTATTCTACCCTTGGTGAGATGTATGTATATGAATGCAGAAAAATTAACCAGAATTGCATGTGAGCAAATACTTGTGTTTATGATTCGAGAAAATCGAAAAATGTGTGTATTTATGACACTGAAATATATGCCATTTTGTGTCATTTTAATCCAGTTGGCAGCTCCATTTTCTCAAAATAAGTATTTATGAAAATTATTGCCACAATAAGGAAAGTATACAAGCTATACAGTATATATGGAAAGTATACACTACTAAATAGTTTTTGTATCTAACGTTAGTTTATTTTATTAGCAGTTTTCTACGTAGTTAGTACTTGTAAAATATCCGTCTGTATAGAATATATACCCTTTCATTGCCTTGCTTATATATCTTTTCAAGGAAATGTTGGTCAGTGGTACTTCGAATTCTTTAAGGAAAAACAATTGAGGTCCTTTATCCTTAAATTGTATGATTACTTCTTTTCATACAATATTTGTTACCCTGTTTCGATATTGACAGACATATAACTTGACAGACCTTTCGACTCTTAAACAGCAATTAATTTAATTATGTAAATAATAACTAATTTTTCTGAAATATACTTTTACGGACAGTAAAGATGAATTTAACGCGGGTGGTTTGAATGCGATTCTTACGGAAGGGAAACAATAGGAATATTATATCCTGTGGCAAACATTCAACGTGAGTGATCTGACAATTTTATTCTCTTAAAAATTTAGCAGCATTAAATAAAAGTCACATTTCCAAATTGCAAATGGACAATACTTGGAATATTTGAGAAAATATTATATGTTGAACTAATATGTTTAACTATATGAATCTTCACAAAAGAAGAAGTTGGTTGTATTGACACACCATGAAATAATATTAGTGATTTATGATCAACTCTTCCGTTCTTTTTGTTCACTGTATTAGTAATATGTGTCAGAGGTAAACTTTTTTACAGTGCATGAGAAACAGCAAGAATTAGCAATTTGTACCCTACTATTTGTGCAAAATTAATTATTATAAATCATATCCCATTTATCGTTTCTTTGTTTGATAATTTTCCTCCATTTAAATTAAAATATTTTCTTCGCAAAAATGAGGAAAGCACAATAAAGTGATTCTTTCAGAGCAATGTAATCGTATTTGAACCTAAAGACATCTAAGACTAAACAAAAGTGCTGCAAATCCGTTTATTTAAGTAAGTTATTTTTAAGGATTATTCGTTGTTTCTTTAAAACCTTTTTTCGTAGTACGCGTTGTTCCCGTTCAACATTTCAAACTTAAACTTAAATTATATATTTCAAACTTGATAAGATACTGTGTATTATAATCTCATGTAAAAAGTAATAAATTGTCTGTTAAATAATATACTAACTTAATATATTTCTAACCTAACTTTCATGTTCTGTAGTGTTAAGCTTCAATCAAGAGAAAACTGTAGGATATCACATATCAAAATCATTTACACAAATATATATATTATATCAGAGGATCGAAAAATATATTTAAGAATACAATTTTAGCCCAATTTACAGTATGAGCAAGTTACTAGTATAATCATTAATTTAAGGCATCTGTCTTGAACATAAATGTTAGCAACTACTGTCTCTTAATATACCAAAGTTCTGAACTATTTTTCACTTAGCATAAAATTTTGTAGAATGTGCTAATAATGTGCAAGGTTTAAAAATAATGTATGTGATACAAGCATTTTTGGGTTAAGAAGAAAATAAGAAGCACATAGTAATTTACTTACGTTTCCTTCCGAGCAGAATATAATTGAAAAATATCCTTTTCACATCCTGGTAAACAATTGCATTTCTCAGTCATACGGGATGCTTCTATTACTTCTGGAATTCATTCACACGTATTTTAGAAGAACATAGCCTAACCAACAAATATCGTAATATGACTATAAATAAATCTAAGAAAATGGTGTCACATTTTACCCCACCATCTTCGAACATGGATATGTCACCTAAGACGTAATTAAAAGATCGAAAATAGTACCCAGCAAGATCGAAGACATTTTGCCAACGTTTTCGAAGGTCATGGATTCCATCACGTAGAGTTGGTGAGCAGTGCAGCGAAGAAGATATCAAGTGCATCTACCACCTCTACTAGAGATTCCACCTTGCGACCTCTAAGGTAGTTGTAAAAAGAATACAAAGTATGATAATCGAAAGGTGCGATGTCCGAGTAGTTTGGCGGATAAAAGAATGTTCCCACCAAAGCCGTAGTATCTTGTTCCGGGTCATCCTACCCACGTAGGGCTTAGCGTTGTCTTGTAACAAACAGGATACGTGTCCGATTTAGAGATGCTGCATCCAGAGGTTTGAGTTTCACTTGAATATGGCTCTACTGCTGACTGTACTCAGTTGCATTGGTACTTTATCTGTCTTGTAAAGATTCCGCGAGCAGTCCACCAAACGCACAGGAGGGCCTTCTTATCATGCAGTGCTGGTTTCTGCTAAATTGGAACCAGTTCAGGGATGCTAATATTTGATATCGTGCAGTGGATCTTCGTACAAAACACTCGTCATATGTCAGCACCCTGTTCAGAAATTGTTCCTTCCTCAGACGAGACGGCAAATAAGCGCAGGTTTCTGCTCGCATTGTCTACTCGCCTGGAGTCTTATCACGTGTTATACCCACTTGTAGTACTTCCCAAGTTGATGGAGGCGCAGCCGAATGGTTTCTGCACTCACACCGAATTGTAGTCCGAGTTTCTCACATGTCTGACCTTAATTGGTGACCTTAATTGGTGGTGGTTTATTCAGGATCCTTGAACTTGATAAACCACCTAGTCCTCATAGTCTTGTCAATTTCAAAAAGGCTTGGCATATCTTCTGCACCGTTGCAGCGGCGTTTGACCTCAGTCGGAAATCGTATAGCATACACGCTTTTACAACGATCTCTGGAGGTCCCAGGTTCTCACTATCTGACGCAAGTTCACTGTGTAACTAAATTCCCACAACCAGGTAGTATGTTGGGTATAAACATAGCAACAACTGGCCTTCGTCTTATCTCAATTCGCATTCAATTCACTTTGTGGGGGACTATTGAACACATACCTTTACTGATTACTTTTATATTTCTTGTATGTCTTTTCGGTTAAAATTAATTCGAAAGTTTTTTTAATGAGAAAACTATGCAAAGAAAGAATTATAAATAAATATGATGCAAATCGGGAAAAGTACTTAGTCATACGGAATATGTTGTTTGTTTGGAAATAATTTAATTTTGCGCGAAATGAGAGAGAATTACCTTCCGCACGGGAAATTAATGATGTTCAACTTACCATCGTTCCTCCATCACCGTAAGTGAATCATTTTATACGGATAAGGAAATATCAAGATTATATGGAAACAAAAGCCGCTAGTGACCTCAATACAAAAAAAGCAGAGAAGTCCAGTATCATATAACAGTATTAGTGATGGTGACTTTTTAAAGTTCCTTGGAACGTACAATATCAAATAAGTTGCTAAACTGTGCTTGAAAATGTCTCAAGGAAAGTTTGTTTTCCTTTTGTGCTAAATTACTGACATACAGGGAATTATTTTTGTTTCATTTGCAGTATCACAATATGGCGTCTCACTTTTAAAGAAAGGAATTTTGTGTTTCCTCAAGTAACACATTAATTTCAAACAGTATTATCTTACCAGCCGTCCCTATCATCACATGAAATTTTTACTTTCACTTCATTGAAATCCAAGTTAAAATGGATTATTTTTTAATCCATCAGAATTACCTTAGTGTTAAATAAAATTCAAGTCCAGGAAAGAAGTGTATAAAATTATATTATGCATATGCAAAACTAGTACATAAAAGTCTTAAATACATTGCTGTACTCGCTCGTCAATTCTTTTATGTGCAGCAAGAAACTTAGTTTGACAAATTGAAAGTATACTTTTCATTATACCCTAAAAACACAAAATTAACTCCACGTTTTCTTGTTCTTAATAGGATACAATTATTTCATTCTATTCAACCTGTCTAATTACTTCACTGGAAAGAAGGAACAAACTAAAATTAGATGTATATATAGCAGTCAACAACCATGGTACATAGTACATTCTGTGGTGTAATTAATTAACTTATTCTATCTGAAACGTCTACTACGTATAAAATACCCGCACTTTCATGGTCTTTTATGGAATGGAATACTTATAATTTAAACATATATAGTGAACACCTTCGCAGAATTCTTGACAAAAGTCGAATTAAAACAAAAATGACAGGAATGCCGTCAGCAGAAAAATCACGGGTAGGATGTTGTCAAACACATATTTACTTTGCTTAAGAAAAAAACAAGGGGCGTCTCGTAGCAGATCTGCGCGCTTTGCCAGTAATCTCATGTTGCCCAAAATCCGAATTATTACAATATGTAATTCTTCCATCCCAATTCGTAGTATAACTCGTTTTAAGTTATCAATAAAGATGCACCATGGAGAAGCCATCCATGATAATGTAAGAACTCTATACAGCAATACCAAAAGTTCTTATGTTAATAGAACAGAATGTTTAAAGATATAATTTCCATGCATTCCATGTTTTGATGACAGTAAACATAGGTTTGTTATACAATTTATTGGATTAAAGCATTTAAACATTTTCAAGCAATTCTATAGTTTTTCTGCGATTACTAATGTCTGTGAAATATGAACAAATATTTACTTACCTTTTAGTTTCGATTCGCACTTCAATAGTTGGTGTGAATTACATGTAGGAAAAGTAGCTAAAAATAATTGCAATATCAATATATGAACTAAAATATTGGTAAAGTATTTAAAAAGTAACTAGGTGTTATCTTTCTCTTGAGTGTGATTATGAAAAGTCTCAACTATGTCATACACTAGGGTGCGTGAAACGATTGAGCTGAAGCTTCAAAAAACATTTACTATACAGCAATTTATATATGTATTGAATTTGAGGCAAATATTTCCAGATAAGTGTCGTTAAATAAATAGTTTCCTTACGAAATTAGGAATAATTTATGTTTATTAGGACTTAAATTTCTCAAGGTTGAACTCGTAAATTTGCATTTCAATATAAACAAAACTTCCCGTTTTTAATTATTTATGATCACTGGAGATCATGTTACAAACTACACTTTTGAAATAACCTATCAAACAACATATATGATTGGATAAGAATTATTACCACAAGGTACTGATATACGCATTCTTTTTCTCTCGGTGATTTAAATTTACAATATAATTTGTTATATCGCCGAAGCAATTAATCAATATCATAGGTAAAGGAAAATACTGCCAAGTTAAAAATTGATTTTGCCGAAAATGAAAACGAAATGCCTGAAAATGGACTTCACATTTTTCATTTCGTCACTGATGAAATATAAACTTATAACCCATTTTATTACTCTGCAGTTCCGTGAAATGATGAAAGATATGTACACTATCTTAGAGTTATGAATTTAATTAATATTAGAATCATTAGGGACGTAATTATTATAATGTCTTCGCATGTAATAGAATCACACCACTAGGACAGGTAATGTCTGCTAATGATGCACTCGATTTGTAATAACGTGAGATAAATTATTTGTTGATATACCTTGAAGAGGCCACTCAATTATTGTAGAAAAGCATTACTGTAAAAAAGTGAAAACTTAGAAGTAAATTTAAATTTCACATGTTAATATTACGTGGTTTCTAGTTAAATGTAAATGAACTAATGTTGAATACGATGCCACAAATTAGACTCTAATATATCTTCAAAGAAATGTATGATGAATAGGTACGGGTATCAAGTTTAGATTTATGTTCAATTTAGCGTTTGTTACTACTTTATTCTTCACTAATGTAAATTGTGATTATTTAGCAGCAAAGAGTAAAATCTATCGTCTTAGTTTAAAATTTATTAAATAAAATCCTTGAGTTTTACGTTCCTCGTTTATGTCGGCTAGACTAAGGGAGAGTATGATAGCGAGAAATGAATGAAATGGTGAAATGAAGAAGGTGGGGGAAACGGGAGAACTCTGAGGGAACACACACTGGCGGTGTTTGTCCAACAAAAAGTTCACTTGGCGGGAACTGGGATTGAATCCGAGACTCTATGCACCGGAGGTGAACCCTGTACCACTCAGCCAACGTGCCCCTTGTTCTTAGTTTAGTTAACCTTGACAAAATAACACATTTCTTTGGATCAGACAAACAAAATTGACACATAAAATTCATGCCTTTATTAACGGTGGATTATACTGTTGAAAACAAAATTTCTTTCCTGAAAGCTAATAAATGATTCTGTAAAGTATTGTCCCACTGAATTTGCAAAAAATACTAGTTTTCGAGTATCAGGTTTCAATTTCTGAAAAAAAAACGGAAAATGGAATTACAAGTTTCTACATTTTGGGACAAATTTGGATTTGTTATTAAACATATCCTTTCTTATAATAATTTTATTAAATACACACATACTACACTCAGCAAAATTTATTCATACATTGGAATATATAAAATAAAAACGATCATTAATGGAAAATACATTACTTCTAGCCCCCGCCGTAGATGAAATTTGAAAACATATTGCGCTGAAGAAGTTGATACTTGACCATCAGAAATAATTTTTCCCACTTAAAATTTTCAACATCGGACTGCGGTGAAACAACTGTGCATGAATTTTGTATGTTTACTTCCTTCTTTGTTGTGTAGTAAGGTGCATTTTTTCTTGACGTACTATGCTAATAGAAGATGCGTAACATTTGAAAACGTTGTTGAATTTTGTGCTTTATCGTGGTACAATTTTGAAAATGCCTAGGAAAAGTAAACACGATCCTAACAACTTCTGTTATGTGTTTGGACGGATAAATCCGAAACGAAAGAAGGCCTTATATAACGTCTGTTGTGAATAACGTATAATATTTTTAATTGAAAGTCAACCTGGACAAATTTTAGGTGCCGAAATTCAGTTGTAAATGCTGTGAAGTAAATCTTAGGGGCCTGTTACGTGGTTCTCACATGCGTATGCCATTTGCTACACCAATGTTATGGTTTGAACCATGTCATCATTACACTACTGTTACTTTTGTCTGTCAAATGTAAAGGGAATAACCTTCAAGTTTAAACGATTATTACAATGCCCAGATCTTCAATCAACTAGAAGACCCATCCCAAATTGTGAAGGTTTCCCTGTACCAGTGCCGCCAGACGCATGGGCAGTAGACAGTAATCAGTGATGTTGATTAAGGTGAAGGTTTTATGGATACTGAGAGTGAAGACCCTCCATACTGGTACCAGAGAACCACATTTGATAACGCAAGAGGAACTGAACGACTTTATTAAGAGACTTCAAACTATTCAAATAATAACCTGAACTCTTAGCTTCAAGACTTGATAGTTGGAACCTTCATCAAAAGTAAAAGAAAGTATTACATTTACCTCCTTAAATTTTGACATCCTCAAAGTTTACAATAGTAAGAATGTTTGCGTGTATTGTAGCGACACGGAAGTACTGATGCCGGCATTAGAAATAAAGTATAAATTCGATGAGTGGCGTTTATTCTTGTATTCTTCGAAAGCAAGTACGAAGTGTGTTCTCCTCCACAACGGTAATACGTACCATTCTATTCCAATGGGGTATTTTGTTAATTTGAAGAAGACGTATTAAAATGTGAAACTCCTTTTCGACAAAGTGAAGTATACTGATAATCAGTCGAACATATGAGGCGACTTGAAGATGATTGGTTTGGTGTTAGAGTTTCAGTTGGGCTGTAGAAAGTATAGTTGTTTCCTTTGTGAGTGATACAGTAGAGCAAGAGATCAGTACTACATTCAAAGAGAATGGCCTACTTCTACATCTCTGGGTCCTGGAATTAAGAATATGAAAGGGAAATTCCTTGTTCCGAAGAAAATTTTCCTGCCTCCCATGTACATTAAATTAGGCCTTATGAATTTATTCGTGAAAGAGTTGGAAAAGGAAACAAAAGGATTTAAGTATCTCCAGGAAACGTTCTCAAAAATAACAGACGTTAAACATAAAGAAAGTGTATTCATTGGACCCCAAATGCATCAATTGATGCAAGATCAAAACTGATTGAGGTGGAACGTAAAACCCGGTATTACATTAAGAGTATCTTAGAAAATCTTCTAGGATAAAACAAAAGTGCGAACTATGTGTAAGTAGTTAATGAGTTGTCACACATGCACACTGTGGGATGCAACATGCCACTGAAAGTACATTTTCTACACAGTCACACAGTCACCTGTCTTTTTTCCCCAAAACCTAGGATATCTGTCTGATAAGCACGGTGAGAAGTTTGACCAATCTACTCAGATTCTGGGGAAGCGGTGCAAATTAAAATCTGGGGTGACAATGCTCGCAGAATTCTGCTTAAACTTCGCACGTGATACGTTCCCCACATCACAAAATAGGCAAGTTTGATGCGTCTTTCTTTTTTTGGGTACCAATGTATAAATGCTCTGATTTCTACCGCGGCTTTTCTTTACTTAGACGTGGATCCTTTGTAGTTTTCGTTGTTACAGGCATACGAGATTTTCGCAGATAGAGATAGAAAATGTCGCATTTGTTTTTACAAATATCGCATTTTGTCTAATTTTCGGCTATGCAATTGCGAATTTTGTGGCCAAGAAAATTAGTTTACAAGATAAAATGTTCAATATTATAAGGGCTCTAGTACAAGCTTAATATACGTAGTTCATCAAGTTGCGAAACTTCTCTTGCCCCTATTCATTGTTTGTCAGTCTAATATGATTGAAAATGCCACAAAAACAATGATATACATTTTAGTTCATATCCAGATGTACCAAGAGATAATTTTACATGGTAGATGCGTAGGCGTCTATTCAACAGACATTTTCTTAAGGACCACCCTACGGGGCGCTATTTTTATTAACGGGAAAACGGACTTTTGAAGTACAGTGTATTAGTGTATGTGATATTAAGACAGGATTATATAAAGATAATATCGTGCTGTTATAGAACTCCCGTAACACTCTTAACGTTAAAAAGATTCGTTTTAGGTTGGCAGGCAATTATGCCGACAACTAGATCTGGAAAAAAATACGTATAAAGAGGACGATAGTATTGTGGCAGAATCATTCTCCCGAATGCCTGTGAATATTCCCCATCTAACTAGACACTCAGGCCACAGTACAGATGACCCGGATCGATTTTTTATGTTATTCGATCATTTGGCTTTACTCCAGACATGGGCTCTAGAAAAGAAGAAAGAAATATTGCCAATGTATGTACAGGATGTAGCTCTGAATTTTATATTACAATTAAAAATAAAAATTAATTAAGCAATCTAGATTACGACCAACTTAAAATTAAATATAATTTCTTTGTCTCGTCGAAATTTACCAGCATATAAGGCGGAATTAGAAATTTTTCAAATACAGCAAAACGAAAATGAATCGGATGAGTTAAGGGCCATTAAACAACATTAAGGGCTATTAGAAAACTAATGCCAGCGGCTTCGAAGGAACAGAAAACCAACTTTCTTTCATTGGGACTACAAAGAAATAGTTTACAGAAGATAGCTTTGGTATCATTCGAAACAGTACAGCTGTAGCAAGATCGACTCCATGAATTAGAAAAGGCTTAAGACGTCATTCGGAAAAGGAACTATGCGGAATTGTCACTGGGAATTCATTCTTTAATTGGCCAACCTAACCGCCCCTCGACATTTCTTTTAAATGACTTTCATAACCAAACGAATCCTAGTTCGTTAATTCCAAACTATGCACAACAGCCAACTTCTACTTTACAACATACCCAACCTGGTCCTTGTTATTCGCAATCCTTACCATCTGCACACCGATTGCAGAATATTCCCCCTTCACAGTAACTTCCACTCAACCTGAAGTTTCAAATCCGAACAGCAACAGAGTCAAAACCTGCCCTCACAACCTCCTTACACAGACCACACTAAACTAACCAATCAAATAGCCGAATTATTATTAATGGTAGGAAAAATGCCATGAAGACGAGTTTCAGGAGGAATAATGTAAACAAACATCGTCAAGGAAATGGTCAACGCACAGGCGCAAAAAATAACAACAAAGGAAATAACGGTGGTAGGAGAAATAACAATTTTGTAAAAGGCAATAAAATATCTGTGTGCAGAATATGTTATAAGAAGAACCATGGCACATTTTCGTGTTGGAATAATCCTAAAAAATCCAAACAGTGAAGCACATAGGTGGGATCGCAGGCTAAATCAAGTCATGTGGACCACTTTTGAAAAGTCTGCGCGGGCGACACAGAGGCTACTATAATTAAAAAGAAACCACATTCAAAAGGATCGGGCAATAACTAATTTTTTTATGATTCGGAATATATATTTTTTCACGCAGGCGACCTACAACCATCGCGGAGTACATGTCAAACTGGGGACAAAATAATTAATTATTACTTAACATTAAAGTAAATTCAAGTAGTCTACCAGTAATAATAGACTCAGGATCCAGTCTTAGTTTATTGTCCAGACGAGACCTACCTCCAAATTGCAAATTAATACAATTTCAGCATTTTATCAATGACATTGCTAACAAACTTGTGACTTTGAAGGAAATAGTTCTAATTAAATTTAATACTGGCACCACTACCTTTTCACATTATTTGCGCATTATAGATGAAGACTTCAATCCGATTTTCGGTAATGTCATTCTCTCAAATAGATCTATAGCATAATTCTAAATATCAGTAATACCTAGTAAGCCTACTTTTCCCAAGGAAAAACGAAGGACGGAGGAAATGTCGCAAAAAACTACTCGTATTTTGTACTTGCAGAGAAACGCTATTGTCTTCACAGCTAATACAATTACGATACCAGCATAATCACATTTCTACTTCCCTGTTGCAATTCCCAAGAAAAATCATGACGCAGCATTTTATATTGCCATTCGACTGCAATCAATATAGGAAAGATACGGATTGGAGGCAATGACCATGCGAATTCCGCATAACGACCTTACATGATTAATCTCAAACCCTATGGAATGCATAATAACTTTAAGTAAAGGCACATATGTGGCGTATACAGAGGAGGGCGTAGAAGAATTTTCTTTCAAAATAGAAGAAGACGAAAAAAAAAACATCAATTTATTACTCAGGACGAGATACAGGAAAGACTAAAACAGACCGCTAAAACGTTTACCATTGATTTTTATATATAAGTCCCGACTTACCGTGATACCAGAAAATAGCTGTCGCCAATTTATTATGCAAATACAGAGAGGTTTTTCATACAGTCAGGAATATATAGGTTATTTTGGAGGATACGAACATAAAATACGCATAGATAAAAGTGCGTCGATTCATCACCGTTTCTCACCTATTTCATTACGAATAAGGGACCAAATTGCTAAGCAGATGCAACAGCTGTTAGATGCTGAAATCATAACGGAGATACATATGAGTAATTTCTCTTCGCCCCTAAATGCGATCAAAACACGCAAACAGTTCTGAATTCAGGCTTCTGTTGAATCTACAGGCATATAATATATGTACCAAATATTTAAACACCCAATTTTAGTCTACAAAAAAAGTTCTGCAGGTGTTCAGAGGGAAAACCCTAGTTTCGATCCCGGACATTTCTGAATCGTATTTTCAAATCCTCTTGCATCCAAAAAGCACTAAATACATGACATTTAATGTGAATCATACACGCGAAAGTTATAAATTTCTCAGATCCGTGATGATCATTGCTCAAGTTCCCAATCCCTAAGTATTGTAATTAAAATAATATTGTATTCCTTAGCGAAACGCATTATCAACTTTGCAGATGACCGTTTGATTGGTTCGTATACGTGGGAACAGTAACTTTCAGATTTGGAGCTTTAATTCCTAAAATCACAGAAGCTTGACCTAAAACCCAATCGCAAGATACACACTTGCCATATAGAGAATTCCCAGTATTAGGATTCCTTGTATCCGGACAAAAGATCATTATCTCACCGAAAATTGGAAATAAGATAAAGAATTTTAAGAAACCAGCTACTAAACGAATACTGAAGAGCTTTATAGGTCTTTGCTTCTACCTTCGAAGTCATATTAAGGCTTTAACGGGCAAGGTAGAACAGTTTTAACAGGTCTTTTCTAAAAATGCTAAATTTAAATTTAGAGAGGAACACGATGAATTATTTCAGAAGCTGAAAGAAGACATCTTGAATACCACATTTCTATACCATTTTGAAGAAAAACTAGAGGTAGCCTGTACACTGACGCAAGCTCACTCAAATCTGGGTGTACTAGCTTGTTATAACCCCACACAGACGAAGAAATATTTTTTTCGTATTGCAGCCGTCGTCTTACAACAGCCGAAACGAAAAGTTCAGTCTGGAGAAGGAACTATAACCTATTGTGTATGCTTTACCCAATTTCAGATATTTCGTACTTAATCGTAAATTTAATTTGTTTAGAGATGCTAAATATCTTACTTCTCTACACACACATCCAAAGTATCAAAATACACAAGCTATAGACTTTTCTTAGCCGACTATTTTTTTGACAACTGCCATATTGAAGGAAAGAAGCAACCAGCCGATATCATCAGCCGCTTAGAACAAAACAGGAATGATAATACAGAACCCGCGGACCTACAGCGGGCAACAGAGGATATGCATGCATACCGTTCAAATTCTTTAGAAGAACCCATTCTTCAATTACAACAAGGATCGTTGAAGAACTTATGGGAAGAACAGCGCAAAGATGACCCGTACGCTGACATAATAGCAGTTTTACAAGGGGAAGAACCAACAAAAGTTATACTATGAGACCCGATAAGTTTTTTTCGCTTAAAAGACAACATACTTAACCGTACACAACAACATCCACAGCTTAGATTAATTTACCCTTTGTGTATCCCGAAAAGTTTGGCAAGACTTTGGTTCCAGTCTGTTCACAAAAATCCGTCAGTACTCCATTTTTGGTTTTGGAAGACATATAAGACCGTCATCAAAAAATACTGCATGCCAAACTTGAAATCTTATTTACCGTTTAGAATTAAGAACTGCAGAAAGTATAAACTCTTAAACTAACTTTCGAAAAAGCCACAAGAAAAACTCCTTCATCACCCGCCAGGCCTTATAGGAGAGCGATGTAAGTTTGAAGGTTTAGGACTTTATCCCCATGGAAAAGGAATACCAAAATACCTTTTATTTGCCATCGAAAGAAATACTCGTTATATAGTGACGAAAGCTGTTAATAGCATAAAGGCAATTACAAGCGAACAATTTTTATTGGAAGGAATTATTTTAAAATTTTGCGACTTTAGTTTTCTTTATCTCTACAAACATCCAGTGCACAGAGCGAAAAACTTTAAAAACTAGCAGAAATAAGTAACTTCGAATTCAGTTCTGCTCTGCTTTTTATCACCAAGGTATGGGATTAGACCAGGTCATGAATAAAACTCTACAAGATTCCTTACAATTTTTCGTCCAACAAAATCATGAAACTTGGCCAAAAGTATTATCTCACATCACTTTGGGTTTAAACAGTTACGTCATATTAGGGACAAAGAAATCAAGTTTCTTTTAATATACGGATACGAACCAAGGACAATCGGCGATTGCCAATGACGGACTGGTCCCCATCTACAAATCCAAACAGACCACCTTGTAAAATTAAGAGAAATAGTACTTCAAAATTTACTAAAGGTTCATGAACAACAAAAGAAATATTTTGACAAGAAACATAAGCAAGCAACTTTACACAATGGAGATAGATTAATTTATTTTCTCTTTCGACTGGTTGGTGAATCATCACCATGGACCGACAGGTACTGTGAACCGGCCACAATACTTTCAAAACTAAATAATATTCTCTACCGAGTTATGATGCCCAATACTTTCAGGGAGAGAGAGCAAAACATTTCTAAAGACAGAATAAAACCATATTATGATTTCGAAGAATACATGTAATACGGGAATAATGAAGAACGCAAAAAACAGGAACAAGAAAAAGAAAAGAATTGAAGAAAGAAGAATAACATGATTCAAGCAGATATGAACCAGCGACACGCATCAAGCACATTTCATATTTTAGCGGTAGAGAAAACAAGAAAAGAAACAAAACACGGAATATCAGTAAACTAGATATGCAGTACGATAAGGTTATGTTTAAATTGATAAAATCTATTACTAATCTTAATAAACGGAGAACCTGATTCGCAGCTTTGCATAAGCCCTGACCACTTTTCCGTAATGTATGGTGGCCGTATTATTACGACTTTACGAAATTTCTTACTTGTCGCCGCAACTATTCTTCGGTCAGACTATTAAAACCCTATAGCCCTTTAGGCTTTTTTCTCCTCTTATGTCATTATATTTTAAATATTGTTTAATTTTCGATAAAAGCTCGTTATTAACGAGTACATACACCATTATATAAAAGATTAAATTAAGAATTATTTCATAACTCCATCATCTGTTTCTCCTGTAGAAACTGACACGCCTCCAGGAGAATCAAGAAATCAGCATTTTTTTCTTGCTCGCATACACAGTACTCTCACCCGGACAAGCTAATGAACTTATATTTAAACAGTATGGACTCGCAATTGCAATATTCAGGCCTATTCTTAATTACGAAGCCACGGAATTCTTGCCATAGCGTTTGCATCTTGACTTTTAAGCAGTAAAGCTAAACTATGAGTTCTGTATCGAATAATAAAATACTTCATGTATAGGAAGAGCAATTTATCGCCAAGATTAAATATGTTATCCCTTGTGGCTTTCAAGCAGGTTGTTCCACACGACCTAAACACTTTATTTTTAACTTGTTGCTTGGATTGACAAATTTGGGCCTCAGTGGTTTTAGATTATACAAAGTTCATAAATTAAAATCAGCAATAAACCAAATTCAGTCACAAAATCAAAATTTAAATAGTGAGATCCAAGAAATCAAAAGAAGTAATTAGTAATTAAGCATTTAGTCACAATTTGTCAGTAGCCGGCGAGGCAATGATATCTCATGTACAATATGAAATTCTTCAACTTGTGTGTACAACATCCACAACCGAAGTATTTTTAATTACTTTACTACACTGTGAATATATAGAACAACATTTCGACTCCCTTATACAGGGCTACTGCTAAACACTGTGAACAACGCTGGACCTTGCCCGCGAAATGATAGCTTGTAATCATATTCTACTAGGTTCTTTAGTAGTACGAGAACTAGGTCCCTTCTATCAATGTTCAAATTCTTACCTTATCTCATTTGACTCTTTATTGGCAAATTTGGACATCATTACTCAGACTCCTATTATAAACAATAAGGATCATTATATGTTCTCCAAAATTTTCAACAATAGATTTTTAACTGATACTGCCTATATCCGCATAAAATTAACAGAATATGCTATTTGGACCACCGAAAGAATCTACGAACTGAATCTTTGCATATGTCAACCTCACCCAATGTACTCTATCTACAGGACTCAGTCTGAAGCCCGTTCACAAGGAACTGATTGCGTATACAACCTAGTATTACGGAATTCAACTGCTTATTGCCAAATGACGCAAACTCTTTGTCGAAATTAAGAATTCTACTTATGTTCACCCATGGAACAACTAGGAAATTTGTTAAAATTACCAGGTACCGAAACCACATAATTGCTTTAGATGGTGTTAAATCATTCTCTACATATTTTTAAATATAAATATTTCGAAATAGAAGATAACTGATACCTTCACGTCCTACGGCCACATTTACAATTGAATTTCGGCATCTGCCAGCTAAGAGCGAAATCAATTTTACCCTCAATCTCCAAGATCATCAACGAACTATAACTTCTATGCATCCCCTCTTACAACATGAAAAGAACTCACTTCCCGATCATTTCTTAGATTTTCGTCTGTTGCCAACTTTCCTTTGGACACTTATTATCGTAGCGGCCTTAATAATCTTATTGCTAATTGGAATTAGATGTCTTCTTTATTACTTACATAAGTGTGTGAGTACGAACAAAATAGCTAATACTACACAAATGCATTCTCTTGAAGCATGTATCATCTTCTTCCAATCATTAGCACTGCCGCCATAGTAATTCTATTCTTTGTATTCCTTTATATTTTGTACCGTCGGCTCAAGACTCGGCCAGCTTTAAGATCTCACCCTAAAATCGAGATTTCTCTCCCACTGCCGATGAGCTCTTTCCTTCGGCATCAAAGAAAGTGCTAGCTTTACAAAATATACTACGGACTTTACTCTCAGTGAAGTAGTTATAACTATTAATTCTAACCAACAAAGCTTCGACAGCCTCTACCTCACGGAGATGACGTACTCTTTTCGGATCCTGCTTAGGTTACTGGACAAACTATAAGTGCTTAAAATTTAACTTTCTTTGTGTGATAGTGTTATTTACAGTGTTATAAGTGACCAGCGATTTTAACATTGATTTTGTGTTTAAGTATTTCAGTGCATTTCCAGTGTATACTGCGACCAATATGCAGATTCCCAATAATGGCAAAAAGTATTCCTGTGGCTTTCGTTTCTACGCCACGGGGATGTAAGGTCCCAAATGTTTTCACATCATACAGAAACCATGTGTGTACTACACGTTTCGGCAGTAAACAAATACAACGCAGACGACAGTACCGATGAGGAGTCGCTCACCATCGCCAACAGTCGGCAAGACGAATATCAACGAAGGTAGCCGACATTTTAGGATAAATGACAGGAGCACTCCTCAAGAATAATCAATCTTTCCAGCTTGATCAAACCACCAAAAACCCTAAGGCGCCTGGCTATTTGGAAAACCTTACTCTCTCTCGACGCTTCGTTAATTGAGAGATACGTTTACAAAAGCCCTACAACACTCGGTCATTGGGTTTCATTTCTCTCTCACAATGCTCGGTCACCGAGAAACACCATTCACACAAAACTCATACACTCTCATGACAGCTGGTCAAAGAGAGTATCTTCACCTCCAATAGCCCTACGACGCCTGGTAATTGGGTTCCTTCTACTTTGTTACCTAAAATATTATAAGGAACTACTTATTGTAATATATTTCTGTACTCAGGAGGATCTTTTATAATAAAAGGTGATAGGAAAGTCCAATCTTCCGAGTACGATAATTGCTCAACCTTACATAAACTGAGAGAAGTTTACAATATATGGTTTTCAACAACTAGTTTTTACATCCAAGTCATAGTATTTATTAAAATTCATACATTAGAAACAAGCACTTAATCTTGATTTACAAATTCCTTAAGAAAAAATCTGATAGAGCATATCTGACTTCAGATTGAAAATCGTAGGGCCAAAACTATAAAGAACATTTACATTCGTTCATGAAAAATGAAAAAGTGAATAGGACAGTATTATTGAAAAACAGGTATTTGATTTCATGAATAATAAATTTTATAAATTTACTAAGTATTAACGCTATATGGAAGTAGTTAATAAATACCAAAATATTGTAAGTTGACTTTGACGTCCCCGTTAATAGCATTAAATTTTAAGATCCAATGTTTCCTATTTGCTAAGAAATGGCGCAACCGAGTATTCATTAGTAGGGAACGATTTTTAGCGCATATCAATTACTACTAACTATATACATCAATAATTATATCTATATTACCAGAAGTTTGAATTGAGCAGTTACACACACTGATAACTTCTTGTAGTTGGCATTGAAAGATGCAAGTTGTTTCACTGTAATATTTGAAGCTCCATACATTTTCCTTTTCATCAGCAAATCGACATTTCCTAGACTCAATAGGGATCTCCCGGACGTCCTTATCACTTAATACATTGATTGCGTGATATTCATTTTGAGCATTAAGAGAAAATACTTCATCACGCGTGTATTTTATCTCTGGTATATCATATTTATCCATAATATGTACCTGAAATAATTGTATAATACATTCATTATCACATTATTGTGCTGGTTTATAGGTTGATTAAACAAAATATAACTTATTTATTGCCTAGGGAAGAAGGGAAAGAAAAATGAGTGATTACTATATATATCTTAGAATAATATTAACCAAATAATAACAAAAAAATTACAAGTGCCAAAGCAACGAAGAATTTATATTATTATTTCGTTAACCTTGAATTGACGCGATGCCTGTTTGGTGTCATGTACATCCACTTACAAAAGTACCAGGACCTCTGGTGGTTATAATTCCATTACTTGGGATCCAGGTCATTTGCAGTTGTGACAACGCCTAACCCAACTTACACGTAACATTTCCCGGAACTGACAGCAGTTGGTAGCATTGAGCAAGTACAATTGTGAATAAATAACGCATGAAATATTACTCCATTCTGATATGAATCTCTCTGGTTCAGAGCGTGTTATAAATGGAACAACATATGTTAATTTCAATATTGCAGTGTATGTAATATATTATTTCAATATATATTGTATATTGAAAGAAATAAAAACACACATGAATCACCAAATGTTTGGAAGTAGAAGAAAATATCCAATCTAGAATAACTGCTGAAAATAAGTTTGGAAGTGACTATCTCCATTGACAGACCTTCTACACTTCTCCTTATTAGAACATGTTTTTCTTTCTAGGGAAGAGAAGATCTTGCATGTCATACTTGGCATCCATTAAAATTGAAATTGAAACAGGAACACTTGAAAAATTTCTAGCCTGAAGGGATTCAAACCAGGGACTACCGAATAGAAGTTCAATGCGCTAACCACTCAAATACCTTGCTACTTGATAATCCAGCCAAACTTATACCTAGTTACAACCGTTTAACGGAAAAATGTAAACAACATACAAATGCTTGTTTGAGACTCTAATGACTTACTCGAGATTTCTTTTCTTAACTCAAGAACAAGTTATATAGACGTTCCTCAATGAGAAATATATCATGACGCCTTCTTCCGTTCTTTAAGTTGAGGCTACATCATCGGTTGCAGAGATGGTAACAGTTTACATTACATTTCGTCTTTACCATAACTTCTAATTATGAAAGAAGAAAAGACGAGATAATATATTTTTCACGTTCTCTTAATGCTATCAGCACGTGTAGAAATAGACAGTTCTAAGTTTTTCTTCCATATTTTTTTTAATTTTCTTATATTCATATGAGAAATTTGCAGCAAATTGAGCCGATGACACTAGCCGAGTGATCTCAGGCGTTCGGCTCCTAATCATTAGGCGTAATCGACTAGGGGTTCGAATTCCACTAAAGAGCAAGATCGGAATTTTAACTGTCCTCATTATTTCTGTTTTCGTGTCCCTTTAGTGTTTGGAATGCGTCGAAAGTACATGATGTGCAAGTGGCGAATATACTCCGGTTGGGGCTCGTTGTTTAAAAAATGTGAAAGCAGGAAACTCCCATTGCAACTTTCTAAGTACAAATCTCGTCGAGGCATTTATTTATTTTTCTGAATGAGAAGATAATGCTTATGTAATTGTTATTGTAATTTTGTTGTTTCTTTTATTATTATTATTATTATTATTATTATTATTATTACCACAAAATGAAAGAAAATGTAATATAGTCGAAGGTATTCAGAGGAAGAGAAAAGATATACAGTATGCCAGATGTTTTCTGGGTTTACTAATTAACCGAATAATATTATTAGTTTATGGATTTACACAGAGAATTATCATTTTATGACAACAAAAATGGAATATAAATATTTATTAGCTAAGAAGAGTAATCCATTTTGTTTCGCACTTCTTTTAGGAAAACACCGTGTGCGTGGGTTTTATTGGGGTTCTCCTGTTTCCTCCCACTTTCTTCATAACACCACTTCATTAATTACTCATCATCACCGTAAAACTCAAAGATTTCATTTTTGTTTTAGGGAGAAAGGTGAGGTACATCTTAAATAGGATCACACCCTTGACAAGCGTTGTAAGTTCAATCACTGTTTGCAATTTGTGAACAGCTAGGAACAATTCTTTGGAACTCATTTTTTTCCCCATACTACAGCAGTAAGTACGTATTTAGGCCTTATGTATTCAACAGTTCTTGTCCAAACAGATTCCTTCCCTGACGGTTACAAATGAAGGCTGATAAGGTTGACGAAATTTGGTGTTATTGGGATTTGACTTGTAAATAAGTCTTCTCAACTCTTAGACGCAGAGAAATTTTATATTTTTCATGTTAGTGTACATCAGAAGTATGAATAATGTAAATTATAAAAAATCTTGAATTGCCACAGCCGAGTCTAATCCGCATCCCCAATATTTTGAAACTAACTCTTAAGCAACTCCTCTAAGACATCACTGGTGTGGGAGAAGGAAAAATGTGTATGCATTGAATTCAGTAACTACAAACTTTTACTATTCCAATGTAATAATGCTGAGATTTTGTGGTAAAGTCTTGTGCAGAAATAATAGTCAAGAGGAGTCAACTTTAAAGAGACAACTCATATTCACTGAGGCACTGCCGTATGCTTTAGCCTCGGGCCCTGATTTATCACGA
The DNA here is from genome assembly GCF_964235325.1 of Thermobia domestica. Classification (NCBI taxonomy): domain Eukaryota; kingdom Metazoa; phylum Arthropoda; class Insecta; order Zygentoma; family Lepismatidae; genus Thermobia; species Thermobia domestica. Next base: position 19,274,060 of record NC_137457.1, read on the forward strand.
CAATGCATTGGACAGATACTCATATTGATTGGGATCTGATGTTTCAGGGCACTGGATTACTTTTTTTAAATAAATAATTTAACAAAACTTTCCTCAGTACCTTGGTTCCTATTTTTATGCGTTTTACTCACTTTTACAGTTTCTTCACTAACTCTTTAAGAACAGGGTCAAAACCAGAGAAACATGGAGGACAGCAAAAATCAAACACAATACAAGCATTCTTTCCTTGCCTGAAGAAAACAATAAAATATGGTGAACATGCAATTTTTGCTCTTCCATCTTCTGTGTGTTGTCAAATCCAGAGTTGGCGGGTGTCAGTTGTTCAAATTGTTCGAGTTTTCTGAATGGGTCACTGGGTCGTGGGTCAACACCATGTGACCCATTGCGACTCATCGCCCGCAGTATTACACCACTTAGTGACCCACTCTGACCTACCGACCCACTCTGACCCACCGACCCACTCTGACCCACCGACCCATTCTGCTCACTCCATTGTAGACAGCATCTTCTGACCAGCATATTTTTTACCGTCGATCACAGGTATGGAAACTAAAAGCGCGTTTCTGATTGTTTGCAGCTTGCGATTGTCCAAACCATCTGGTGTATGTATTGTGTATTACAGTAATAATAAAACAAGCTTGTCGCTTTGTTTTTATTGATGAAGAAGGAAATTGAAGAAGCAGTTAGTTTAATTTTTTGTCATGGCAGTCAAGATGGAAGAACACGAGCCGTGCGGGCTTCTTCTCCTCCTAGTGCTAGTGCTGCTTATACTTTTGATTCATATAGCACAATTGTACAAGTTACGTTATAATTTTTTAGTGTTATTTTTAATTTATTTTAATGAAGTAAATGTTTTGAAAATTTTAAAAATAAAATTTAAAATTAAAAAAAAAAAAAACAATTCTTGGCCCTCGCTTGAACCCACTGCAAAAGCAATTACAATTACTAGCCCACAGCACAAGTACGCTCGGCCAAGAATATCGCCAGATTGTTGCTATATTTATGCTATATGGCGAGAAACGGATAACTCCAACTTACCAGTACCGCCTATTTAGCTACATTGAGCAGGCTAGAGCTTGATTTAAAAATATGGTGGTCACTCATCAATTTGTCTACAATTCAATGTCAAGTCCTCTATTTTCCTTTTTCATTTTTTCTGGCTACTTACCTGAGATCAGTGTCCTTAAGTGAAGAAAGAACTTGAGACATTTTTTGATATTGATATTTGGAACTGTAATAGTAGCAATAGGACTAAGAACCTAGCCTTCCAGATACAGCCCGTGAGTTTTTCGAAGAGATAACTAGTGGAAAAATACATGTTTGAATTACTGTAATATATAAATTATTAATTAAATATTGAATTTAACTATTTTCTACCTAACCAACACGGCCAAATAAAACGGTGTTTGGTATATATGCCAAAAGTAAAATCTTAATTCTTTAGGCCATAACCAAAACTGTGATATTATCATATTGCGTTCCTTATAATAATACATTAAGGGACATTGGAGATTGAATATTGGCAAAAACTATATCTCACAAAACGTTAAACTTACAAAGGTGAAATTCAGTATGTTAAATTTTAAGGAAAATGAGCATAACGTCTCCTAGCATTTTTAAATTTCTCCTTTATTGGGAGTTGTGCACTTTCTACATATGGTAAAAGTATAGTGGCTTAGTTTGTAAAAATAATCGAAAACGATCAATATATGTTAAGAAGCCATTTGCGAAAGGACAAATACAGCCTTGTTTGATTGCCGGTGCAGACTCATGTGGTTCGCGTTCACGTTAATCCGTAGGTACATTTCTCATAACCTCGTTGCTGAAAGGTACGTTAAACTCAAAATGAACTCAACAAAAAATACAGTGCCTATCGTATACCCATATATCATTACCATACGCTTTATATTAATTCCAAAAGCTCGTGTATTACATGGAGCGCTTAGAGCACAGGGTAATCAACCAATAAATTTGAGAGAAAAATATACTAAAATTTGTAATGAAAGCTTTGAATTGAGATTTGGGACTTTGAAATTTCATCCGCTTTTCCACTGAAAAGTATCGATAATTTAACAAGGAAATAATTAGGCCATTATAATTTAATAGAAATTCATCGTAAATTTGCCAATTACAAACCCGGTTCCATTTTATATCGTAAAGGTAAGATCAATTGTTACTATAGCAGAAAGGTGTATGAATGATTGACCGTAGAAATTCAAACTCCGATGAGTTAGAATTTGACTAGCTGGTTTTATTACAAGTGTAAACTGTTTGGTCGGTTAAGAAGAGGCCGAGTCAGAGTTGATGACGATGTGTTTTGTTGGGTCAGTAGTTCATGGTGGGTGGGGAGAGAGAGTGTGTTACGGTGCGTGGTGGGTCATGCTGGTTCATGGGTCAGAGTGGGTGACGTTGGGTGGTAGGCCGTGGACCAAGTTTTCATTGAACCACCTTATGTGTGGTCAAATCTGTAAAACCAAACCAAACAAAGGGCAATATTAATACACAAAACGCTCTACATCTTAGCTATTCATAACGTAACTATTAGATGATTCCAATAAGTTTAGTATATCCACAAATCATCATTTGTCATATTTTACCGAAATACGTATGACTTTCCCGACAACCTGATACTTTAAATGTTGCTAATATGCGAAGTTCATTGGTCTCATTTCTTATTCACTTACTCTCATATGATCGTCAAACTTTAATGGCACTTCTCTTAGATATAGAAAGGTGAAATGCAGTATGATGGCTTGTACCGCGCAAGTAAACAAATACAAAGTAACAGATTAATTTTCCCACCTCCAAAACCCCTTACAATCTAGTGTGTTGGTTGTTCAATAAAAAGACTTGAAATTAAATCAGGAAATTCATAAAATATAAAACATGTAGCCAAGTCTCAACTTTTCAATAACAATAATAATAATAATAATAATAATAATAATAATAATAATAATAATAATAATAATAATAATAATAATAATAATAATAATAATAATAATAATAATAATAATTATTATTATTATTATTATTATTATTATTATTATTATAAAGGAATAACAGCATTACATAATTAATTACGTAAACAATACCTTCCAATTCAGAACGGGATTCGAAACCGAGTCTATGCCATACGATTTTCATAGTTTTTGAATCTACGACAAATTCGTCATACAAAGATAAAACAATAAACTACTAATTCAGGATGATAAAAATAGAAATTTCTTTTTCTACACGTGTTGATGCAAATCAAAGAATGCGAAAATAACGTCTGATGGCTTCTATTTTCGCGGTGTCCAAGAACTTCAGATATCCTCTGATGTTATTGGCCGATGCAGATAGGACATCTAGAGTCATGACCTACATATATCGGAAAGTATATCGATTCTTGTAACCGAGTGCATTAGCGCAACATCCTAGTAATATAAATAATTTTTGTTATGGGTTCAAATCCAGTCCAAATATTTTATTTACTTTTTAAAATTTTCATAACACTTTTTTTCATTAAAACACGATTTAAAATAATACTCAAAAAGTGATTTACCGATTGTTCTTTAAAGTTTCGTAACACTTTCTTCATTTAAATAAGCTTGCAATTTTAGTGTACGGATCCATGGTAAAAGTAGAAGTAGTGCTAGTAATAGTAATAGTAGTAATACGAATATACATAATAATAATAATAATAATAATAATAATAATAATAATAATAATAATAATAATAATAATAATAATAATAATAATAATAATAATAGTTGTTGTAGAAACAGGTTAGAAGCCGCTCAGGGATTTGTTAGGTTCTCTTCTGTTGCCCAACTTTCCGGTATATTTTACATGACCAACTTTGAACAGCTGACTAAGGTAGCGCGTGAACTCTAAACTCTTGGGATCAGCGTACATGCTGCCGGCTTTTCTTCTTTGGAAATTGGAGGATGCGATGAGGAAGAAAAGTAGTAATATAAATAGGAACCTGCTAAAAACGCTGAGGTAACCTAAACTTGAAGAACGTTTCGTATTATTTTCGTAATCGTCGAATCTCTTTATAACTTGTTTTTGAGCGAAACAAGGAAATCTCGAGTAAGTCATAGTGACATTTATAAGGAACGTCTTTTCATTCGAGCATTAGTAATTTGAATAGTCTTACCTGCCACGATTTTAACTTGCTAATAGTTTAGGCAAAAGGTGAAGTGACGCGGTAGGTAAGTGGTTAGCGCATGGAACCTCTATTTGACGGACCCTGGTTCGAATCCTGGCAGGTTGAAACTTTTCACATGTTTCAATTTCAATATATTCTCAGCTTGACAAGCTAGATATTTTCGCCTCCAGAAAAGGAAAAGATGTTTTAATGAGGAGAATTGGAGTAGGTCTCTCAATGGTGGCAATCATTTACAAACGTATTTCTAGCAGTTGTTCTAAGTTTGATATTTTCAGCTACATTTAAGCATTTCCTGATTTATGCGTGGTCAGTATTTTATTTATCTAAACTTACAGTATATAAAGAAATAATCTATTACATATACAGCAATAATCAAATTAATACATTGTGTTCTTTGGAAACCCCAATTCAAACCATAGAGATTCATTTTAGAATGGAGAACTGTTTCGTTAGTCACCTACTCTACAATTTCAATTGCATAAACAACTGGATCAGTGCTATCAACTTATGTTAGTGCCGAGAAAGGTTATGTCTAAGTTGGGTTGCATCTGTCAGGCGTTCTCACAACTGCAAATGTTCTGGTCCCCAAGTAATGTAATTTTAACACTCAGGTGTCCAGGTACTTGTGTAAGAGGCTGTATATGATGTAAAAATATTAACTTTGCTGCAATTAGGCTTAAAGCATAGATTTATAAATGAAACTAACATACTTTCTTTCTCTAATGTGTTTTTGGTCCTGTTCATACCTTGAGTTGAAAATTAGTATTATCGATTTTTTTGACGGAGACAAAACATATCAGCCTCACAATATCAAGAAATGAATTGTTCTAGTATGGAAATGTTATTTTGTAGATATTACTGAGCATTCGTCCGCACGAAATTATTATAATACAACTTATAATAGATTCATTTTCCTAAAGAAGTTTAACTCCGATTTACTAAAGCAATGTTGTTAATCCACACTCTCACTATACCATGTTCTGTTCTTGCAGGGAAAATTTTTGAAGTTTTGTGAACAGGAACGTTCCCAAACTAATGATGTGCCTAGCGATTTACCATTTTCCCTTTTGAGTAATGCACTATTGATGGTTTTCGCAGCACGCTCATAATATCCTAGTTTGGAGTTGTAAACGAAGATCATTCAAAGTTGCTCTTGTATGCTGCACTATTATAAAACAATTTTTAAAATTCCAATAATTAATGATTGGCTGGCACCGTTGTATTTATGTGTATGTACGGAAATTTAATATTGTAAATATCTCCCTATTACTTGGCAATGCAATTTACCTTAAGGTTTATTAGAGCCTGAGGGAACATACAACAATTGCGTTATGTTAAATTAATATAACGAAGCTTCCAAGTGTGTTTTACCTCATCCTTTTATCTGTTCTTTCATTTTTAACTTTCCTCTGCATTTCATCAACTACTGCTATATATTAGCTATTGTTTTCAAGAATTCCGAAATATATACTAAGCAGCCTTCCTGCTGAACATGACGTTAAATTCAAAATCAACTCAACTCAACTTGTTCATGTTAGCTCGAATTTGCGACATTAGTTTAACGGTTACACAATCAGTCCATGTTATAACTTAATAAATATATTGTCATCTTATTATCTGCTGTGGAAAACATTATGCTTAATTTTTCATAATTGTAGCGATATCCTACGTCATTTAATATACTGCCAAAGGAACTGATTTTTACTAAAATAATAATATGTATTGTTTTAAAAATACAAGAAACAACAATACAACAAAATACATGAGTACAAACATATACATTAATACAACTAAAAAATATATGGATGTTTATCTGTTAAAATATACTAAAATATGTCCAAACCAAACCGTATAAAACCAGTTAAGAATGTAATTGTAAGAAGCATTAATTTCTAATACTTGAAACATACGTAATTTTTATGGATAATAAGTTCTTATTTTATATCTTTAGCCCCTCTAAGTTAGTATTTTGATTTTATTTCTTCTAGAGCTTGTTTTGATGTATTGTGATACTTTAAAGATATTTTTATTTTTAATTTTAGAGCGTTTTTGAATTTTTTTTTATCTCAGTTTGTAAGGGTTATTCCTATTTCATTGTCACAGTAGTATATTTAAACAGGGTGGTTCTCTTAAGTTTGCCACACACTGTATGTCGTAATAGAGAGGTTTGTTTCAATAATCCCCAAAAACTTTAAATTTAGTTTGGAGTTGAACGGATAATTGTGGGAAATTCAGTTGCACTGCCCCACTCACTGCGATATAGTGACGAAACCTTCAATTGTCGTAAATGGCTAAATGGCCGAAATGCCTTATCGTTTGAAACTGTGCACATATTCCCGACTAGTTATGGAAATATTATAGTTTTGAAATTCCTTCCAATACATAAGGATAAATTGGGTTCGCAAATGTTACACATTGGGCACAAGAATTTTCAAACGAGATTATGTTCAGTGATAGCAAAAGTTATGTATACACTCAATTACTAATTGTGCTGAGAGATGAACACCAGCAACGTACAATGTGCCACTCATTACAGTATGTCCCCATTTCAAGTGGGAACATTTCAAATGGACTAGCGAAGAAACCTTTATTCTTGACAAGATCTGTAAAATAACATATCGTGTAAAAACCCTTTAATTCTTCTTACAAAAATGTTAATATTTAAAACGTGTATGCAACACCAACAGAGAAGTCAAGTTTGAAACGTTTACAAAGGACAGCAACACTGAATTCTAAAACGACATTTGTTTCATATTAACCATTTATTAATCTCTATTACCCACTAGACTAACAGAAATATCCCAACACATACGAATCAGTTAACTAAACCAAAACATCTTAGCATTGTTTAATTCTTGCGGAGTTGTGTTATAAGCTCACTGTTTGAGTAAGCATCAGCCTTGACAGATGTAATTGATGAAAGTTCAATTTTTCAAATCTGTGAAGCAAAAATAAAACTAATGATGAGTTACTTCTATCTGCCCAAGCACTTGCCTTGGAGTTCCATAGAGATCCCTACATCTTCATCGCACCATACTTCCATGTGCTCTAGAACGTACAAGTGTTAACGTTTTATCTCGCTTATGAAAACCACAATTTTGTAGAAACAAATGTTTACGGGCATTCATGCATCTTCAGTTCTAAAAAAATCTAGTGTGACTAAATAAGCATACAAGAACTGGCTACAAAAAAAGAAACGTTCCATCTACTTTGTAGAGATCTGCAACATGTAGTAAGGTTAATTTACGTACATTTCATTTAGAAGTGTTTGTTATATTTTACATAAGTAAATATTTAATATAAAATGACTTGTTTTCTTGCGGTTTGCTGTATTATTTCACTCGTTCGATACACTGAGATTAACATAATTCCCTTAGACCTGTACTATATTTTTATACATTTTTTCTCGAGAACTCAAGACACGGATTGATTCTGATGTATTTTGTTTCATTCATCAGGATGAAATTTAACGATTGACATATATCACGTCTTGGAAGTGTTTGCCCGTTATTTAGTAATAATATCGTACCATCTATTCTCAAAATACAATTTTCAATTTTACGTTAGGTAAATTTAATAAATGTTCAACTGACTTACCGTAAAACGAGAATAGTCTGGAGTAATATGAAATTTGAAAGTATATGTTATTTCATCATGACTCTTATAAAACATGTTGATGATATTCCACCTGTTTGTTGGAAATAATAAAACATTATTTTTCGCGTGAAGCAAGAAATTGAATTGAGTTCTATAAGAGAACCGCCACAGCAATGATGTGTGTTGTACCTCCAATACATTTCAACACATATAATAGCTATGTATATCTAATTGTTGCTTGTATCCGGACTAAAACTTTTCCCGTATACATCATAACCGTTACGTTCTCTGCAAATGCACAAAATATACACAGAATGTATGGAGGAGAGAAGCGATAAAGTTCACGTTCGTGTATACGTCGTTGCTATGATCTAGGTCTTATAAGTATCTACGCTTCTAAATCATTACTTAATGTTTACATGCGATACTACCTAGGTAAACAGGTTTTGAACATCCATATTCTATAGTCCACGAAGAACATCGAGTGAACATGACTACGTAAAACAGGTGACAAACAGTTCACTCAACCAGGTAAGATAACACATTAATATTTTTGATATGAACTTTATCTATGAATTTTAAAGCAATATTGAAATTTCTATGGTGTATAATAGCTTCGGTAGGAACAAAATAGAATATACATGCGTTGTTTGGGCTCCATACTATAAATCTCTTCAGGAGAAAATATAAAGTATTCAAAAGAAATTCCTAAGGTGTCTATTTTAAAACAAGAGCTTCCGCTCTGTTTCTGGGAGCTTCCGCTATAAGAAACAAAGTATCGTATAAAACCATTCTAGATAAATTTAACTATGTTAGTTTGAGTAACAGACGTTTGTTTCATCAACAATTATTTCTCTATAAAATTATGAAATCTTATGTTGACAATAGTAATTTCTTACAAAAAATTTGACTCAATGCTAGACCAGGCTATCTACGTAAGCGACATCTATTGACTGTAGATGTTCCAAGAACTGAAATGCATAAAGGCTCACCATTATATAGAATGTGCAGTAGGTTTAATAGCATATCAGTATTAAACAAAGATTTAGATTTACCATTACCTCTGACTCTGTATACAAAGAAGGTGAAAAATATATTGTATTAGAATGTGAATACATGTATTTGCATATACATGTGTAAAGCAATTGACCTTTAATGTTTTTTTTACTTCTAATACTCATCACGTTTAACAGTTTATACTCTTACGATAGTTATTATTGTCGTTGTCAGATATCTACAGGAATCTTGTCAGTACTTTATATTTACTATTATGTATAATATTATATTATATAAACTATATATATTATGTACCTTCTGTAATTGGATATTCTATTCTCCGTTGAAGGACAATAAATAAATAAATATATATATAATCAGCACGATTATAGTGGTTATCCTGCATTTCATATTTGTTATCAGTGTACATAATTATGTTTTTCATATGGTATTTATTTGACCAATGGTGATCGAGAACGCGATTATTATCATACTAATTTTTAAAGTTATTTTTTAAGTTATTGTACTTGAGAACGAAAATAGTAAAATATCATAATAATAATAATAATAATAATAATAATAATAATAATAATAATAATAATAATAATAATAATAATAATAATAATACCATTCGATTCATTTAGATTTCTCAATAATTTCTAATATTAATGTTGTATGTACATACTCAAATACTCACTGATTATATACCTATTTGAAATCACTAATATATAATTTAATAATAAATTACTTTTTAATGTTACCTATCATAAATGAAAGTATTGGTTTAACTTAGTCGGTAAAAATGTTTAATTTAGAATAATACCGACTTTTGTCTTTTTCTACTAGTGTTCAATCTTGCATGTTTCTCCTATTCTTTGTGAAATTAGTTCCTGGGGGAACCTGACCACGTAATGATAGGCGGAGTAGGGTACTGTTTACATTAGCTTTTCTCCGCATTGAAATGAAAACAGCAAGTTAAGAATTATCATGTTTGGACACTCCTAACTCTTTATTGTAAATCTAAAATATCGTAATAACAATTTACGACTGCAATAAAGTGAAATTGTTGCAATAGGTATTCTATCCTGGAAAAAATATTTGAAAGGGAACTGCTAATTTTAAGCAATGTGAATGTACCTAAATTATATATATTTAAGTTTATTGTTGAAGATGATATGAAGTTAGAGGATGATAGAGAACAATAGAAAGAAATGGGTTTCTTATTAAATGTCTGGAGGATTAGGTTTTAGAGCTAAATGTACAGACAACAAAATATATATGTACGTTTGCCGACATCGTAATAGTGCAAATTGTTGGTGCATTAAAATATCAAACACTAGTTTCGAAAAAGTGGAGACTCTCAAATATTTATGATCGATAATAACAGACCAAAAGCATATTCATTACGAAATTAAATGATCACAGGGAATCAATGTTATTATTTTGTTCGAAACCCTTTGTTGTTTCAAATCCTGTTTAAGAATATGAAGCTTTAAATGTATAAAACGATAATCATGCTTGTTGTGCTGTATAGTTGCAAAACATGGTCGCTTACTCTGAGCGAAGATGGCGGACTGAAAGTGTTTGAGAACAAGATCCTAAGATGAGTATTCATACCAAAGACCATCAAATGATGAAAGACATTAAATTCAAAACGGTTTGCTACATAAAATATACCGTTTACCAAACATTGTTAGGGTCGTCAAATCTAGGAGGCTTGGGTGGGCAGATCATGTAGATATAATACAAGAAAGTAGGAACGCTTCTATAGTTTTACCTGGAAATCCAATAGGGAACAACCACTGGGAAGACCTAGCCGAAGATGGTAGGGCAATATTAAGATGGATCTTGTAGAAATATGAACACAAAGTAGAAACTGGATTCAGGTGGCTTCGGATAGAAGTCATGCAGAGGTTTTGTGAACACGGAATTGAACCTCCGGTTTCCATAGGCCCTAGAGTTAGGTAGTTAGTTCATTGTTTCTTTTCAATACTAAGAATATGAGATGCATGCGTCTACAGCTTAACGAGAGATTTGAAATTCTTGTGTTCAATACAAAGATTGAACTTGAATCTTCCTTTCAGTAGTCAGTATACTCACCATACAGACACAGAGGACCCTGTAAACTAATTCTTGTGCTAAGAAATCAATGTTAAGTTGTAGACAGGGAAGTCCTTGTTCTTTCCGATATCACTAATCATTCTCTAATAAATTGTGTAGTAAGTTGTCTTCCATGTTACGCATATAAACTAATATTTATGTAATGATATAGCTCACTGAAATTTTGAAATTTCTCTGCACATGTGAGATCTGTAGCTGAGAAGCAGTAAAAACTAAAATGGAACCCTTTTTTATATGTATTCTTGAAGAGTATTACACTTCCTACGCTAGTATCCTACAGGAATTTAGAGTCTACTATGCACACCTACTCTACATGAGTCGAGGATTTGTAGGCTAAGAAACAGTTTGAAGCACCGTAATGCTTTCAATATTTTCAAAGCTGTTCCACCGAAAATGAAAACCAAATTCATCTCCACTAAAAACTATTCCATTAATAATTGCTTTATTAAATAAGAAATGTGTGTGCTGAATTATTCTTAGATTAATTGTGTTCCCTTTCGTTTCGAAGACAAATAGAAAATCATATTAATACGCTTAGTTATATTATTTAATTAGAAATTCTAAACGACACTTTATGTCGATTCTTTTTGAGCTTATATACAAATATTTAATCTTTAGATAACAATTAATTTATTTTATTACATTTTGCACTTATACTTTTAATGAAATATATTGTTAGCCAAAAGGGGATTTTGATAGTTCATAAAAAATAACATTATAAACTTTTACATTATAATGTAAGAATATTATCGATTACGTCTTTCTGCATGTTGTAAAGACTTCTTTGTTACTTAGACTGTTTGATGTTCAATGGTAGGCCAGTCAATTGCGTCTTATCACAACGGATCTACGTTACTTGTTACATGGCCTATTTCGTGGCTTCAACGTACTTCTCTTAAATAGTTTGTCGAGGAATCTGATAAATTGTTGTTGTTCTTCCTTTAGACACAAACAGTTCACCTCTGATGAGTTAGAAAAAAAAAGACAATTCCTCCATCTTGTAACTCAGACGACCTTCCAAAATCTCGCAGTCGATCATAGTTTTCGCACTTTTATACTGTTACTGTTTTACTCTTTTTATCCTTAATAGGGAACATCCACGAGTATACGAATAGCCCATTTATAGAATATTATTATATCAAGAACCGCGCTAATAAGAACCAAGAAGGACATCTGATGTAAACTAGGTTGTTACTTTACCGTATGTGAACACACAGCAGAAACAAATGGAAATCATAGTAGCATATGACATTTCACTTTCCTTCTGTGCTCTTAAAATGATATTTCACGTTTCAAAATAATATTATCCCTAATATAACAATACCAAATTAAGAATGTAATATATCTGAAGAAAGGAAACTCTCTAACTATAATAGTTTTAGATCATACGTATCACAAACATAATTCTATATGATTGTAACTTCCTTGAATAAAAATTTGGTTGTTGTTGTTTGATATTATTACAATTGGTACTATTAGTAGAGAAAAACAAAGGAATTATTTGCTAGAAATAACCTCCAACATTATAAAACATGTGATTTTAAGAAGATTATGGAAACGAATTTGTTCTGTTTACACTCTGCACGGTACGAAATCATACAGAATGCTCTCTTGTCACTATATTGTTAGTATGTTCTTCATTGCTTGTCACATTGCGATTTGC